>NC_056431.1:28333612-28633612 GCF_018296145.1 Oncorhynchus tshawytscha | reverse complement strand
GTCATTTTAGGTAAAAATTGAAGAAAAGGGTCAGATCCTTAAGAGGTTGAGTAATGTTACTAACGAAGGCTCTGGGGAAAAAAAGATTGGCTACGAAAGATACATCGTAAGATGGGGCTAACAATGATTTTAACCCTACGACGGCTCTGGGAAACGAGGCCCAGTGCGGTGTTTGACGGTTGTCTCCTGAATCTGGCCTCCACATTTCAACTCATCCACATATTGCCTGCAATCACAAAACTCGAGATAAAATAAGAACATGATGGCCATTCAGACTAGAGGCAATTTACAGTATGTACCATTATTGACCATTTTTGACTTGTATGGTCCTGGCCATGATATTGTGTTCTCTGTTTTTTACAAGCCCTCCTCTTGTGTATACTGCAGTTACATTGTAGTCTTTACAAAGAAATAGCCTACCCACAAAACACATATGTCATAGAAATGTGACGATAGGCTTATTTGACTATTTTACTGGAAATCTAAAGTTTTAGAAATATTTAGCCTGGAAATCTAAGGCTTTCAATTATTTTCCCGAAGTCATTTGTTATCTTCCCTCACTCTGATTCTCAGTCTGAACACCCGGGCTCTGTCTGTCTCTGGCTGGCCTGGCACACAAACACAGTGTCTTCAGTCTCTTTCAGTCCTCTGTGGTTACCAGTCACATTTGGCAGATTGTCATGGTAGTGACATGTGAAACACTAAACCATAGCCATGGCCATTCCATTTCTATGGGCAACATCTTCAATGTCTTTCTGGTGCTGGTTTCAAATGACTGTGATCAACCGTATTTGCGTTTGAAGTTGGAGTGCTTATTTTTCTGTCTGCATGTGCATATGCGGCAGTTTAGCCTAGTGGTTAGAGTTTTGGACTAGTAACCGGAAGGTTGCAAGTTCAAACCCCGAGCTGACAAGGTACAAATCTGTCGTTCTGCCCCTGAACAGGCAGTTAACCCACTGTTCCTAGGCTGTCATTGAAAATAAGAATTTGTACTTAACTGACTTGCCTAGTTAAATAAAGGTAAAACAAATAATAATATTTGTGTTGTATTCCACTATTATATATTGTATTTATGTGCATACCTAATCTCTTTGTGTGCCTATGAGGTGGTGCATGTTGGAGAGTGCCTCTGTATCTATTTCCATTCCTGTTAATTTGTTTGCAAACATGCTCTCTGTACACTGGTAAGCTCTCCTTTTGTTCAATAGATGTGCCATATATTCGGGTATAATGTTTCACTGAGTTCACAATACTGTACATTTTCCCGTCTTTCTCTGTGCTGTGGGCCCATCGGTCTGGAATGAGGCCAGAGACCATATTCACCCTCCCCAGTCCAACACCCTGCTAACACCCACCCCCTCCCACCAGCGTTCCAATCGATTAGTGTCGTTCATTAGTGGGGACACTAGAATGAGTTTCTTTGAGAGAGTTTGGCCCTGGAACCAAAATCCAAATCCATGTGGCTGTTCAGTCCGACCGACCGACGAACCTGAAAAACAAGGCCCTGTAAAACCACTCAGAGAAAATGATACGTTTCAGACTTTTTAAAAAAGGCTGGTATGTACGTAGAAATATAATGACATTGGAAGGTACAATTGAAAAACTCTCGGAGAAAGATGTGCATTCAATCAATACCATGTCTTCAGTTAATCCGAGGAAGATGTATTGTCATGAAGGAGAAAGAAGGAGGAGAACGGAGAGAGAGGAGAAAGTACAGGTACAGAAAAAATACCCACTTCGGTGGAACCATGGGAAAACACAGAGGGCCAATAGTTCCGACTGTGAATAGGAGAACCGTGTATATAAACTCAGCAAAAAAAAGAAACATCCTCTCAATGACAACTGCGTTTATTTTCAGCAAACTTAACATGTATAAATATTTGTATGAACACAACAAGATTCAACAACTGAGACAAAAACTGAACAAGTTCCACAGACATGCGACTAACAGAAATGGAATAATGTGTCCCTGAACAAAGGGGGGATCAAAATCAAAAGTAACAGTCAGTATCTGGTGTGGCCACCAGCTGCATTAAGTACTGCAGTGCATCTCCTCCTCATGGACTACACCAGATTTGCCAATTCGTGCTGTGAGATGTTACCCCACTCTTCCACCAAGGCACCTGCAAGTTCCCGGACATTTCTGGGGGGAATGGCCCTAGCCCTCACCCTCCGATCCAACAGGTCCCAGATGTGCTCAATGGGATTGAGATCCGGGCTCTTCGTTGGCCATGGCAGAACACAGACATTCCTGTCTTTCAGGAAATCACGCACAGAACGAGCAGTATGGCTGGTGGCATTGTCATGCGGGAGGGTCATGTCAGGATGAGCCTGCAGGAAGGGTATCACATGAGGGAGGAGGATGTCTTCCCTTTAACGCACAGCATTGAGATTTCTTGCAATGACAACAAGCTCAGCGACACACCGCCCCAGACCATGACGGTCCTCCACCTCCAAATCCCGCTCCAGAGTACAGGCCTCGGAGTTACACTCAATAAACGCGAATGCGACCATCAACCCTGGTGAGACAAAACCGTGACTCGTCAGTGAAGAACACTTTTTGCCAGTCCTGTCTGGTCCAGTGACGGGGGGTTTGTGCCCATAGGCAACGTTGTTGCCAGTGATGTCTGATGAGGACCTGCCTTTACAACAGGCCTACAATCCCTCAGTCCAGCTTCTCTCAGCCTATTGCAGACAATCTGAGCACTGATGGAGGGATTGTGCGTTCCTGGTGTAACTCGGACAGTTGTTGTTGCCATCCTGTACCTGTCCCGCAGGTGTGATGTTCGGATGTACCGATCCTGTGCTGATGTTGTTACACATGGTCTGCCACTGCGAGGATGATCAGCTGTCCGTCCTGTGTCCCTGTAGCGCTGTCTTAGGTGTCTCACAGTACGGATATAGCAATTTATTGCCCTGGCCACATCTGCAGTCCTCATGCCTCCTTGCAGCATGCTTAAGGTACGTTCACGCAGATGAGCAGGGACCCTGGGCATCTTTCTTTTGGTGTTATTCAAAGTCAGTAGAAAGGCCTCTTTAGTGTCCTAAGTTTTCATAACTGTGACCTTAATTGCCTACCGTCTGTAAGCTGTTAGTGTCTTAACGACCGTTCCACAGGTGCATGTTCATTAATTGTTTATGGTTCATTGAACAAGCATGGGAAACAGTGTTTAAACTCTTTACAATGAAGATCTGTAAAGTTATTTGGATTTTTACGAGTTATCTTTGAAAGACAGGGTCCTGAAAAAGGGCCGTTTTTTTGTCGTTGTTGCTGTGTTTAGGATGAAAGTGCACGGGTCATAGGTGTCATCCACACAGGAAGATACAGAATATAGATAGATCTTCATGGTCCCACAGGTTTTGTGCAGCCATAAAAATAAAAAACTATTACTCATTGGCTACTGATAGAACAAGAGCACTTGTAAGACTATCTTCAACATTTTTAGTGGAAGGCTAAAGTGCTTGATCAAATTCAAGACCCTTTCATCAGTTATTTTAAAGGTATTTTAAGGTATTTAAGTTTCTTCTAGATGGGTTGTCACTTCACAATTTTCCTGGAGACCAAGTGTTTTTCCAATGCATGAAAAAAATCAGTCTATATATGCTTTATAGGACGTTATAATGAACTCTTCATAAGCATTGCATAAATCCTTCACAAATGATTTGTGTGTGTATGTCTGTATGTGTGTGTGACAGGCAGCATATAATAAGCAGCAACTCTGCTCCCTTATCGGAGACTTATCTGATCTCTCTCACTGAAGCCACTGCACATCCACCACCGTTGCACTTGCAAGCATCACTGCCTATATCTACTATCAACAGTTTAAAAAAAAATCTTGGTTACGTTGAAAATCTCTCCTTCACCCACTAAGTCTGTATAATACAGGCACATAATGTCTGCTCTTTCAAAAATAAGTTGATTAAATTCTCTCAATTTGCCCACTGCTGGAGTCACACCTACCCAGCCCACAAAAAGGCCATGCACAATACAGTCCTGAAGACGTCAAACATATTTTTTTGCTAATTAAATCAGATAAGAATAATTACAAAGGAAACTAACAGGCCACACAGACCTAAATTTAAAAATTGCAATTTTAATTTGTGAAGCAACCTTGAGCTTAGAGTGAGACAAAGCTCAGGTGAATTAAAATTATTCTTTGTTGTCTCTTTCATTTGATTTCTCTGTAAGGTATAATCACATTGGCTTTGTTGAACTGCTCCTATTGAAGGAATCTGATTGAGAAAGAGGAAGTAACAGTCAGAGAGCATTACAAATACTCTGCAACAGCACAGGACCCCAGGTATCTGTGTGTGTGCGTGTGAATGTGCGCTTTTGTGCACAAGAATGTCTGTGTATGTAAGCATGCCTGCCTGTGTGTGTGTGCATAGTGCTTTAAATCTGTCCATGGATGATACAATTTGATAGTGATGCTCTGTGATGCCAGCTAACACAACTGCCTGTACTTTGGTTGAAGACATGTCTCGTTTCTAGGGCAACTGGGAAGTCAGCACCTATCAGAGTACATACACCAAACTCGTCAGGAGGGGATGTGAATTACACGTCTTTTTGCTTCAGGGGGATGAATCTTACTATTTCATTTAAGTAGGATACAGCTACGGTACTGTATTACCTGCTTCTAGAGGGGTCACAGCACATCAGCCCTTACGAAGTGTTTATCAACAAGCTCCATTTAACAGGTTAATGGATCTCAATCTCTAAGCCACAGAGATAGGCTACATATGGGCAGACAGCACTGTATCTAGATGTGCATCGAATCGTGCTTGAAAGGAGAGATGCACATCCCTAGTACACCATAATGTGACTGGTGAAGGGGCCAATCGATATTCACCTCATGGATGAATTTATCTCGAGGTCATATTTGACAAAGTATCTCTCTTCACTGCAATTGTTGATGTGTGGTGGGCTTTGGGTTAGAGGGTTGGAGTAATAATAACCGAAAGGTTGCAAGATCCAATTCCCGAGCTGACAAGGTAAAAATCTGTCGCTCTGTCCCTGAACAAGGCAGTTAACCCACTGTTCCTATGCCCGACCTTGAAAATAAGAGTTTGTTCTTAAAACTGACTTGCCTAGTTAAATAAAATACAAATTATGGTGCAAAATGCATCACCCAGGTACAGATTTGCTCTCTTAATTTGATCACTCTGTGATCACGAAATGCAAATCGTAGTGTATTCAAGGTTTAAAAATGCTTCGAAAATTAGTAATTTCCAATAACACAATTCGGACTTGATTTGCACTAATGAAAAATACATCAACCCCTACAAAATGTCCATGAACTATAATCCATATAATAATTCACATTTCCTGTTGCTGCAGGATTATTTTCCTGCTGTGAGAAGCAGGGTCAAATTAAGATAGTGTATCGTAGGAGGGTGTCATTACACATTGGGGATGGGCACAAGAACAGAAAGGAAGTGCTACGTACATTCCCCAAACCAACATTATCCATGATGATCAACGTTGACCTACAACCTCAGCGTATCCTCAGCGTCTCTCATCAACAACATCCTGATTCCTGGGTCATGTTCACTAGGCACGGAACACAAGAAAATGGTCTGAAACTGAGGAAAACACGGAAGTGCTATCAGAACTTGTCCAATAAGAAACTGCTGCACAGTGTTTTGAAACCATTTAACTCATGAGCATGACCCTAAAAACATTCTATGAACACAGAGAAGAATTCTGTTTAATCATTGCACACATTCATGTTTATACAGTGGCTGTCAACAGGTTCAAGCCACTTGAAAGACGAAGGCGAGGTGTGATTCTGCACCTACCTCACCACCAGAAAAAAGATTTGTGTTGGAGTTGTGTGTGGGACTTGCAGTTCAAGTGCACCAAAAAATGAAAAGGTTGTATACTGACATATTGGAATAGACTAACTTGGAGGATGTCCAAGGTTAGCCAGAATTGCATGACAACCTTGACCTGCCTCGTGGGGTGATCATGGGCAGACTGGCAGGCAGACAGGCACACATAGTGAATGAAAACACAACACATAACACACACGCATTAATGCACACAGGCATGCACGCACAGACACACATGCGCACGCGAGTACACGCACACAGAGGCCGTGGTGGAGACAAACACAATTGGCAGGGAGAAAGGGACATGTTGCTGGATATACAGCAGAGCAAGGACAAGAGAGCACAAATATAACAATCACCCTGCACTGGCACAGAGTCAGAGACAATCTCCTTCAGAGGCATTCAGTAGCACCAGTATTGGTCCCCTCTCAGTCAAACCAGGAAGGCCAACCTTGAACCTTATCTGCTGCTGTATCAACAGAATGTCTACTCTAAAAAAAGGAAGGACAGTTTATCTCTCAGGAATGAACACCTCTACTAAAATGGTGGAAGTAAAGTGCCCCGTTCTGCATGTGTGGGTAGATCTGCAATTATTTGATAATTTTATTTGTATTTTTTATTTGTATTTGTGGTTTAACTGTCTTTTCCCAGCTGATGCCTCAGGGTGAACCACAGAGATAGATAGAGGACTCATATTTGCATCTATGCTATTATGGCATCTGTGATAGCAGACCAAAAAGATCATCAAGGACAACAACCACCCGAGCCACTGCCTGTTCACCCAGCTACTATCCAGAAGGCAACGTCAGTACAGATGCATCAAAGCTGGGACCGAGAGACTGAAAAACAACTTCTATCTCAAGGCCGTCAGACTGTTAAACAGCCATAACTAACACAGAGAGGCTGCGGCCTACATACAGACTTGAAATCATTGGCCACTTTAATAAATGGATCACTAGTCAGTTCAATAATGCCACTTTAATAATGTTTACATATCTTGCATTAATCATCTCTTATGTATGTACTGTATTTTATACCTAGAAGCACAAGTTTTTCGCTACACTCGCAATAACATCTGCTAACCATGTGCATGTGACCAATACAATTTGATTTGATAGCATGGGCAGGGCCATTGAGGCCATCTCCATTTTAAAGTAGTACATTTTCTTCTTCTTTTGTGTTTGAATAAAGTATAAAGCTAATATTGCTGAGTCCTAAACCAAATCGTGTGTCATTCATTTATTGTGGCCACTAGGTTGTGGTGATATAGTTTAAAGCCATTTACAAACCAGAGGCAACCACATTTAAAGGAGAAGACAATGCTCTGATCTTGGGCTGATCACTCCAACTCTATAGGAATCCCTACCAAGTTCACTACATTAAAAGGGTGGAAGCTCTCGATGGCAATGTCCATGCTAAAACGGGTTATATCCATCTAGAGTCCTCTATCTCTATGGTGTGAACCTGTCCCTCTCAGTGGAGCAGTGAGCTCTCAGCCCAGTGTTCTGTCTATCTGAGGTCAGAGAGATAGGATGGGATGTGACTGCTCTCCTGCTGCTGCTGTCAGACTGGCTTTCCTGGAGCAGGTTAAACAGAAGAGGAGCGCAGGTAGAGTAAACACACAATGCTGGTCAAACACACACACTGGATACACTGCACGTGCATACTTTTAGTGAGGATCTGAGGGTCTATGGGCGCAAACACACACACACACACACACACACACACACACACACACACACACACACACACACACACACACACACACACACACACACACACACACACACACACACACACACACACACACACACACACACACACACACACACACACACACACACACAGTAGTCAACAGTGGACAACATTGGACACACATTTCCATGTTGTTTTCCTCTTCTGATTCAGTCTAAAATTCTTCTATTACCATGATGTTTGTGCTTCTCATAGCACGCATAACAAGCACACCTGCCCCATCCTCACTCACATAACTAATGTCACTCATTGTACCTCAATGGTCTAAGGCACCGCATCTTAGTACTAGAGGCGTCACTACAGACCCTGGGTCGATCACGGACGGTATCCTAACCAGACGTGATTGGGAGTCCCATAGGGCGGTGCACAATTGGCCCAGTGTTGTCCGGGGTAGGCCGTCATTGTAAATAAGAATTTGTTCTTTACTGACTTGGCTAGTTAAATAAAGGTTAAATAAAAGGTATGGAGGTGACAGCTAGTCTGTGTTAAGGTAATCCCTAGTCAGACCTGATGCACCAGCAGGTAGGGGCGCGGCACACACCAGCTGTAGCTCACTGGTACCCTCTCCTCCTCTATCCCATGGTCGCATCCGCAAACAAACACATGCTAAACAGAGCTCCATCCCCACTGCCTCCCACATTCATCTGCAAATGAGCCGGCGTATGTGCCTCACTACCCCTGTTTGATGTGGGGATTAATGAGAATGCAATTCTCATTCGTCCAGGCCTGAAACGCTAATGTGCATTGTGTGTCCCTCAAACAAAGCGTGATCTAGTCCACACACGTACAGAATAAGCAAGCAGACAGACAGACAGAAAGACACACACACACACATACACACAAGCATGCCCCCCAGTATTTGGAGAATCCATCTCATAGAGACATGTTTGTACCTTATGTCAGTGTTGTGTCCATCTGAGGTCTGAGAGATGGGATGTGATGTGACTGCTCTCCTGCTGTTGCTGATGCTGACAGGCTGGCTCTCCTGGAGCAGGTAAACCAGGAGAGGGCAGGTAGAGTAAACATACACAACTGGTCACCCACTAGATACACTGCATACACGCTCACATAGACTCAAAAGTAAGGGATACGTCTTCCTCAACACAAAACAGCACTGAATTGTGCAAAGAATACACAGTTGCAGTGTTCAGAACCAGCCATGGACGTACCGTTCATTCTAATTTGATGGTTACATTAACTTGGCACACTGCATATTGCTTTCCCCCCGAATCGTTTCCTTTTAAAATGTTGTATGTAGTATTGGTTAGGAGAGGAAAGATAGAGGAGAGAGTGTGCTGAAAAAACCTGACCCCCCCCAACATCCAGCAGCAGATTACAACAGGTAATAGACCTTAGCGTGAAATGCTTACTTACGAGCCCTTAACCAAAATGCTTACTTACGAGCCCTTAACCAAAATGCTTACTTACGAGCCCTTAACCAAAATGCTTACTTACGAGCCCTTAACCAAAATGCTTACTTACGAGCCCTTAACCAAAATGCTTACGAGCCCTTAACCAAAAAGCTTACTTACAAGCCCTTAACCAGAAAGGTTACTTACGAGCCCTTAACCAAAATTCAGACTTTTTTGAAAAAGTACGAAAAAAATAGCTAAATAAACTAAGGGAAAAACAGTAACATAAATTCAACAATACAGTAACAGAAAAATAACAATAATGAGGCTATATATATATACAGTTGAAGTCGGAAGTTTACATACACTTAGATTGGAGTCATTAAAACTAGTTTTCAACCACTCCACAAATTTCTTGTTAACAAACTATAGTTTTGGCAAGTCGGTTAGGACATCTACTGTGTGCATGACACAAGTCATTTTTCCAACAATTCTTTACAGACAGATTATTTAACTTATAATTCACTGTATCACAAATCCAGTGGGTCAGAAGTTTACATACACTAAGTTGACTGTGCCTTTAATTAAACATCTTGGGAAATTCCAGAAAATGATGTCATGGCTTTGGAAGCTTCTGATAGGCTAATTGACATAATATGAGTCAATTGGAGGTTTACCTGTGGATGTATTTCAAGGCCTACCTTCAAACTCAGTGCCTCTTTGTTTGACATCATGGAAAAATCTAAAGAAATCAGCCAAGACCTCAGAATAGAAATTGTAGACCTCCACAAGTCTGGTTCATCCTTGGGAGCAATTTCCAAACACCTGAAGGTACCACGTTCATCTGTATAAACAATAGTACCCAAGTGTAAACACCATGGGACCACGCAGCTGTTATACCGCTCAGGAAGGAGACACGTTCTGTCTCCTAGAGATGAGCGTACTTTGGTGCGAAAAGTGCAAATTAATCGCAGAACAACAGCAAAGGACCTTGTGAAGATTCTGGAGGAAACAGGTACAAAAGTATCTATATCCACAGTAAAATGAGTCCTTTACCGACATAACCTGAAAGGCCACTCAGCAAAGAAGAAGCAACTGCTCTAACACCGCCATTAAAAAAGCCAGACTACGGTTTGCAGCTGCACATGGGAACAAAGATCGTACTTTTTGGAGAAATGTCCTCTGGTCTGATGAAACAAAAATAGAACTGTTTGGCCAAACATCATTATGTTTGGAGGAAAAAGGGGGAGGCTTGCAAGCTAAAGAACACCATCCCAACCGTGAAGCACGGAGTTGCAGCATCATGTTGTGGGGGTGCTTTGCTGCAGGAGGGACTGGTACACTTCACAAATTAGATGGCATCACGAGGCAGGAAATTGATGTGGATATATTGAAGCAACATCTCAAGACATCAGTCAGGAAGTTAAAGCTTGGTTGCAAATGGAGGGGGGGGGCTATGGGAGGGGTCTTGAATGTTTGAGGGACAGCTATTGGGGAACTGTGGGGGGGATCTTGGAGGGTTCAGGTTTCACAAGATTGTGATCATGAAAAAGGAAACTATGACAACAATTTTATATCACTATCATGCACAAAAGGCTGATACATGTTTGATAGTGTCTTGATGCTGTATTGTTTGTCCTTCATGTTCTAATACTTTAATGTTACCCCTTTCTTGTGTTTTTTTGTAATAAATAATAATACATGAATAAATAAATACTTATATTTAAATATATAAGGGGTACCGGTAGCGAGTCAATGTGCAGGGGTTGAGGTAATTGAGGTAATATGTACATGTAGGTAGGGGTAAAGTGACTATGCATAGATAATAAAGAGAAAGTAGCAGCAGCGTGTGTGAAGGTGTGTGTGTGTGTGTGTGTGTGTGTGTGTGTGTGTGTGTGTGTGTGTGTGCGTCAATATGCATGTGTGTTTGTGCTTTGTGTGTGTGTCCATATCAGTAGAGGCTCCTCAGAGGAGGAAGGGGAGGACCATCCTCTTCAGTGAATTTCATAAAAATACCATTGTAAAACATTGAATCTAGTACTGCAAGCATAAGCTACAGTTAATTAGCACTGCAGTGCACACATGTGGTGAGTAGTTGACTCAAAGAGAGAGAAAGACAATAATTGAACAGTTTTGAACAAATTAATGTCTTCCAAAATGAAGGAGAAGCAAGAAAAAGATATAGAGAGAAATTTTGTATTTTTTTTCACTTTCAGTTTCACTTACTTAGCAAGCAAATGCAGCTATCTAGTTTAACCTACTCAAATACCCTGCTCAAACAGAGGGATGCTATATTAGCTAGCTGGCTATGACTATCCAACACAACACACAACACAACACTTCCAAGTCAAGGTAAGCTTTTGGTTTTACTAATGTATTGCCACCGGGGTCCGCCAATTTAAGTGCTAAACTGCTTACTGACTGTACACTGTAATATTACTGCATGAGTGTAGCGGGTTTACTAACATGTTAGTTCTATATTCTAGATCTATTAGCTATGTTGACTATGACATTACTTTAGCTAATATGGTGACAACGATGTAGGCTGTGTGTAGCGGTTATGATACGGTTTGGCTTGGAAATAATTTTTTGCTTGGTCACATACAGCTGATGTTTTGTGCACTGAAGTCCACAAGCGAAGGGAAAAAGTCAGAGGAGAAGAGCACATAGATGTGAGAAAGAATACAAGTGGCTGCTATGAATGTGAACTGTGTTTACGCATGATCAGGGGTGTATTCATTCCGCCGATACGGTTGAAAAACGTTTCTTAAAAGGAAGCGAATGGACCAAAATGGGGATACCATACCTGAATTCGTCCAATAGAAACTCGTTTGCAACTGTTGGACTAATGATTACACCCTATATCAGCTAGATGCATGCAAGGGTGTGCAAGGCGGTATTGAATGTGTCACTGTCTGTCACCTCAAAAACATTTCTCGACCTGTGTGCACCTACGTTGTAAACTTTCATTCATAGGCTAAGTTGTAGCAACCTCATGATGGGTATAGGGAAAATTAGAGTATCATGTAGTAGTCTAAACCTATCGCTGTTACATTGAACTGGGTGAATGGAATATGAACGACAGTCATCCAATATGCTGTAATCGAAATAAGGCCATGCTCACAAACAAACAAAAACATACTCACTCGTCTTAAACGGCACTGGCTGCCACTGGTCCATATGTGTGTGTGTGTGTGTGTGTGTGTGTGTGTGTGTGTGTGTGTGTGTGTGTGTGTGTGTGTGTGTGTGTGTGTGTGTGTGTGTGTGTGTGTGTTGGAGTGTCAGTGTGTGTGGGTGTGGTTATAGTCCAGTGAGTGTACATCGAGCCTGTGCAAGAGAGTAAGTGCAAAATATAAGAATAGATAGGACAATGCAAATAGTTAGGGTAGTAATTTTGACTAACTGTTCAGCAGTCTTATGGCTAATCTTTTCACACGTACCAACAAATGGGTGTGATCATTCCACAGTGGTCCCTGCAGCATACGCTCAAACCAGTGTGAAATAGAAGGCTTATTTAGCGTTTGAGCTGGCCACACTGCTAGCCACATTGAAACATTTTTGCACAAATACAGCCCATACAAAGTTAAGTCCAGAATGTGACGAGTTTATTTTTTAAACTTAATATGAATTAGCTAATAGCAATTATTATTTATAATTAATCACATCACAGGTGAGCTCACTATTGACTAAGTAATTGAGTAAAACACTTTCTAGGAATCGAAAGTAATCCAACGATGGGTAGTTTGTGCGCGCCCCCATGTTTGTTTTTCTGCATCAACCAAAGATAATAAGAGGAGACAAGATGAGTTTGGTCTGTTTATAGTATGCATGTTGAAGGGATGTGCATCTACCATTGTTCAAATCCCATCATTCACTTCCGGAAGTTTACTTGAAAAATGAATGAACCCTCCCTCACCTCATTATAACTTCTTTGGTCTGACAGACATTTATGTGAAACCCAGAATGCATTGTATGTCAACAAACATGGGTCCACACATAGCTGGCAAATAGCTTAGCATTAGCTCATTAGACTCAGTACAACAAAATACCACAAAATAATTTTACACACATCAAAGGTGTCCATTACAATCTATGCAATAATCGGACAGCATTATTTGTCACCAGTACTTGAAAACATGTGAATAAAACTGTAAATACATTACGCTCCATACATATACACATACACACTGTATGCTACAGTAGAAATGACAACACAATATACAGAAAATAAGGCACTTGTTTTGATAGTAACGCACATACACTACACTACCTCAAAAGTTTGGGGTCACTTAGAAATGTCCTTGTTTTTGAAAGAAAAGCACATTTTTTGTCCATTAAAATAACATAAAATTCATCATAAATATAGTGTAGACATTATTAATGTTGTAAATGACTATTGTAGCTGGAAATGGCTGATTTATAATGAAATATCTACATAGGTGTACAGAGGCCCATTATCAGCAACCATCACTCCCATGTTCCAATGGCACGTTGTGTTAGCTAACCCAAGTTTATCATTTTAAAAGGTTAATTGATCATCAGAAAACCCTTTTGTAATTATGTTAGCACAACTGAAAACTGTTGTTCTGATCAAAGAAGCAATAAAACTGTCCTTCTTTAGACTAGTTGAGTATCTGTAGCATCAGCATGTGTGGGTTCGATTACAGGCTCAAAATGGCCAGAAACAAAGAACTTTCTTCTGTCAGTCTATTCTTGTTCTGAGAAATTAAGGCCATGCCATGTGAGAAATTGCCAAGAAACTGAAGATATTGTACAATGCTGTGTACTACTCCCTTCACAGAACTGCACAAACATGCAATAATGCAATTTCTCAAAAATGCAATAATGCAAGCGCCAGAAAATGTGCCAGTTTGTGGAAAACTGCGCAAATGTCTGCATACTTCATGTGCGGCAAAAAATGGGGAAGGGATCTCCTCAAAGAGGGATGTTTTGTCCGGCTCAGTAAATCCTCAAACATAAATTGTCTGCAACACTGAAAAGGGCTACTTCTATATGAAGGTGGAACACACCTCAATTCATACTGTTATAAAATACAACTTGTTAGAAAATAATGTTGAAATTGACAAGTTGAAACAGCCTATAGATAATTAGCTGGCAGCGTGTGTCCTATTCTGTAACAATCACATTATGGAACAGTGAGTGCATTCGGACATCACGTGCATAAAACAACTCATGCTGGGGCGACAGTTAAAGATATTTGGAACTCACATGTGAAAAGGTTAAGGAGCCTTTTGGTCCCAGACTTGGCGCCCCGGTACCTCTTGCATCTGGTAGCAGAGACAACAGTCTAGGGTCTTCCTCTGACATCGCCTGGTATAGAGGTCCTAGATGCCGAGCACTTGCCATACCAAGCGGTGATGTAACCAGTCAGCATGCTCTCAATGGTGCAGCTGTAGAGCCCATGACAAATCTTTTCAGCCTCCTGAGGGGGAATAGGCATTGTCGTGCCCTCCTCACAACTGTGTTGGTGTGTTTTGACCGTGATACGTCCTTCGAGATGTGGACACCAAGGAACTTGCAGCTCTCGACCTTCTCCACTACATCCCCGTCGATGTGAATGGGGGAGTGCTCGGTCCTCCTTTTCCTGTAACCCACGAGCAGCGCCTTTGTCTTGCTCAAGTTTCAGGAGATATTGTTGCCCTGGCACCACACTGTTATGTCTCTGACCTCCTCCTTATACGCTGTCTCATCGTCGTCAGTGATCAGGCCTACCACCATTGTGTCATCAGCAAACTTAATGATGGTATTGGAGTCATACGTGGCCACACAGTCGTGGGTGAACAGGGGGGACTAAGCACGCACCCCCCGAGGGGCCCCCGTGTTGAGGGTCAGCGTGGCGCATGTGTTGTTTCCTACCATCACCACCTGGGGGCAGCATGTAAGGAAGTCCAGGATCCAGTTGCAGAGGGAGGTTTTCAGTCCCAGGGTCCTTAGCTTAGGGATGAGCTTAGAGGGCACCATGGTGTTGAACGCTGAGCTGTAGTCAATGAACAGAATTCTCACATAGGTGTTCCTTTTGTCCAGGTGGGAAAGGGCAGTGTGGAGTGCAATAGAGATTGCGTTGTCTCTGGATCTGTTGGGGCTGTTTGCTAATTAGAGTGCATCCAGGGTTTTGGGATGATGGTGTTGATGTGAGCCATGACCAGCCTTTCAAAGCATTTCATGACTACAGATGTGAGTGCTACGGGGTGATAGTCATGTTACCTTGGCGTACTTGGGCACAGGGACTATGGTGGTCTGTTTGAAACATGTAGGTATTACAGACTGGTTCAGGAAAAGGTAGAAAATGTCAGTGAAGACACGTGCCAGCTGGTCCGCACATGTTCTGAGTACGCGCCCTGGTAATCTGTCTGGCCAGGCGGCCTTGTGAATGTTGACCTGTTTAAAGGTCTTACTTACATTGGCTGCGGAGAGCATGATCACACTTTTGTCCGGAACAACTGGTGCTCTCATGCATGGTTCAGTGTTGCTTGCCTCGAAGCAAGCATAGAATGGATTTAGCTTGTAGGCTCACCTCACTGGGCAGCTCGCCCAGCTGGGTTTCGCTTTGTAATCCATGATATTTGGCAAGCCCTGCCACATCTGACAGGCGTCAGAGAAGGTGTAGTAGTAGTAGATTTAGTCCTGTATTGACGGTTGATGGTTTATCATAGGGTGTAGCAGGATTTCTTATAAGCATACAGATTAGTGTCCCACTCCTTGAAAGCTGCAGCTCTAGACTTTAGCTCAGTGTAGATGTTCCCTTTAATCCATGGCTTCTGGTTGGAATATGTACGTACGGTCACTGTGGGACAATGTTGTCAATGCACTTATTAACGAAGCCGGTGACTGATGTGGTACACTCCTCAATGCCATCGAATGAATAGTGGAACATGTTCCAGTCTGTGCTAGCAAAAAAGTCCTATAGATCAGCATCCGCTTCATCAGGCCACTTCCGTATTCAGCGCATCACTGGTACTTCCTGTATGAGTTTTTGCTTGTAGCAGGAATCAGAAGGATAGAGTTATGGTCAGATTTGCCAAATGGAGGGCAAAGGAGTGCTTTGTTTTTCTGCATTAAGGAGCGCCGTGTCTGGATGAGAATTTTCTTGTATGCTTATGGCCTTATACAGCTCGTTGAGTGTGATCTTAGTGCAAGCATTGGTTTGTGGTGGTACGTAGACAGCTACGAAAAAAATTGATTAAAACTCTCTTAGTAAATAGTGTGGTCTACAGCTTATTATGAGGTACTCGCCCACCAGCCGTTGGTAATATAGATACACAGATCTTACCGGAGGCTGCTGTTCTGTCTTGCCGATGCACAGAAAACGCAGCTAACTGTATATTATCCATGTCCTTGTTCAGCCACAACTCGGTGATAGGATATTACAGGATAATACAGTTTTTAATGTCCCATTGATAGGATAGTCTTGAAAGGAGCTCATCCAGTTTATTCTTCAGCGATTGCACGTTTTCCAGTGGAACGGAGGTTAGAGGCGGATTATCCACTCGCCGACGCAGTCTCGCCCTGTAGCGAAGTCTCCTTTTCTTATGAATGATGGCGATTTCAAATCCAAATCAAATCAAATCAAGCCAAATCTGATTAGTCACATGCGCTGAATACAGTAAGTGCAGACCTTAGAGTGAAATGCTTACTTAAGAGCCCCTAACCAACAATGCAGTTTAAAAAATACAGATAAGAAATAAAAGTAACAAGTAATTAAAGAGCAGCAGTAAAACAAAAATAGCGAGACTATATACAGGGGGGTACCGGTACAGAGTCAATGTGCGGGGGCACTGGTTAGTTGAGGTAATATGTACATGTAGGTAGAGTAATTAAAGTGACTATGCATAGATGATAACAACAGAGAGTAGCAGCAGTGTAAAAGAGGGGGGGCAATGCAAATAGTCTGGGTAGCCATTTGATTAGGTGTTCAGGAGTCTTATGGCTTGGGGGTAGAAGCTATTTAGAAGCCTCTTGGACTTTGACTGCAATGATGCAGTGATGCAACCAGTCAGGATGCTATCAATGGTGCAGCTGTAGAACCTTTTGAGGACCTGAGGACCCATGCCAAATATTTTCTGTCTCCTGAGGTGGAATAGGTTTTGTCGTGCTCTCTTCACAACTGTCTTGGTGTGCTTGGAACATGTTAGTCTGTTGGTGATGTGGACACCAAAGAACTTGAAGCTCCCAACCTGCTCCACTGCAGCCCCGTCGATGAGAATGGGGGTGTGCTTGGTCCTCTTTTTCCTGTAGTCTATGATCATCTCCATTGTCTTGATCATGTTTAAGGAGAGGTTGTTGTCCTGGCACCACATGGTCAGGTCTCTGACCTCCTCCCTATAGGCTGTCTCGTCGTTGTCGATGACCACCATTGTGTCATTGGCAAACTTAATGATGGTGTTGGAGTCATGTCTGGCCATGCAGTCATGAGTGAACAGAGAGTACAGGAGGGGACTGAGCATGCACCCCTGAGGGGCCCCTGTGTTGGGGATCAGTGTGGCGGATGTGTTGTTACCTACCCTTACCACCTGGGGGCGGCCTGTCAGGAAGTCCAGGATCCAGTTGCAGAGGGAGTTGTTAAGTCCCAGGGTCCTTAGCTTATTGATGAGCTTTGGGGCACTATGGTGTTGAACGCTGAGCTGTAGGCAATGAATAGCATTCTCACGTAGGTGTTCCTTTTGCCAAGTTGGGAAAGGGCGGTGAGGAGTGCAATAGAGATTGCATCATCTGTGGATCTGTTGGGGCAGTATGCAAATTGAAGTGGGTCTAGGGTTTATGGGATAATGGGATAATGGTGTTGATGTGAGCCATGACCAGCCTTTCAAAACGCTTCATGGCTAAAGACGTGAATGCTACGGGTTGGTACTCAGTTAGGCAGGTTACCTTGGTGTTCTTGGGCACAGGAACTATGGTGGTCTGCTTAAAACATGTTGGTATTACAGACTCGGACAGGGAGAGGTTGAAAATGTCAGTGAAGACACTTGCCGGTTGGTCATCGCATGCTCGGAGTACACGTCCTGGTAATCCATCTGGCCCTGCGGTCTTGTGGATGTTGACCTGTTTAAAGGTCTTACTCACATCGCCTGCAGAGAGTATGATACACAGTTTTCCGGAACAGCTGGTGCTCTCATGCATGTTTCAGTGTTATTTGCCTTGAAGTGAGCATAGAAGTAGTTTAGCTTGTCTGGTAGGCTTGTGTCATTGGGCAGCTCTCAGCTCTGCTTCCCTTTGTAGTCTGTAATGGTTTGCAAGCCCTGCCACATCTGACGAGCGTCAGAGCCGGTGTAGTACGATTCGATCTTAGTCCTGTATTGATGCTTTGCCTATTAGATGGTTCATTGGAGGGCATAGCGAGATTTTTTATTAGCTTCCGGGTTAGAGTCCCGCTCCTTGAAAGCGGCAGCTCTAGCCTTTAGCTCAGTGCGGATGTTGCATGTAATCCATGGCTTCTGGTTGGGGTATGCACAGTCACTGTGGGGACGATGTCAACGATGCACTTATTGTTGAAGCCCATGACTGATGTGGTGTACTCCTCAAATCAATCGGAGTATTCCCGGAACATATTCCAGTCTGTGCTTGCAAAACAGTTCTGTAGCTTAGCATCTGCTTCACCTAACCACTTTTTATTGATCTAATCACTGGTGCTTTCTGATTTATTTTTTTGCTTGTAAGCAAGAATCAGGAGGTTAGACTTATGGTCAGATTTGCCAAATGGAGGGCGAGGGAAAGCTTTGTATGTGTCTCTGTGTGCGGAATAAAAGTGGTCCAGACTTTTTTCCCCCTCTGGTTGCACATTTAACATGCTGATAGAAATTTGGTAAAATGGATTTCAGTTTCCCTGCATTAAAGTCCTTGGCTACTATGAGCGCCGCCTCTGGGTGAGCGTTTTCTTGTTTGCTTATGACAGAATACAGCTCTTAGTGCCAGCCGCTGACTGTGGTGGTATGTAAACAGCTCCGAAAAATACAGATGAAAACTCTCTAGGTAGATAGTGTGGTCTACAGCTTATCATAAGATGCTCTACCTCAGGCGAGCAATAGCTCGAGACTTCCTTAGATATCGTGCACCAGCTGTTGTTTACAAAAATACCTAGTCCTCAGCCCCTTGTCTTACCAGACACTGCTGTTCTATCCTGCCTGCAGCATATAACCAGCCAGCTATAGTGTCATCGTTCAGCCACGACTCCATGAAACATAAGATATAACACTTTTTAATGTCCCATTGGTAGTTTAATCTTCCCCATAGGTAATTTATTTTATTCTCGAGAGGTTGCACACTTCCTAGCAGAATGGAAGGCAGTGGGGGTTCATTCGATCGCCTACGAATTCTCAGAGTGCAGTCCCTCTTTCTCCACCTCCTCTTCACGCAAATCATGGGGATCTGGGCCTGTTCCCGAGAAAGCAGTATATCGTTCGCGTCGGGCTTGTCAGACTCGTTAAAGGAAAAAAAGGATTCTGCCAGTCCGTGGTGAATAATCGCAGTCCTGATGTCCAGAAGTTATTTTCGGGCATTAGAGACGGTAGCGGCAACATTATGTACAAAATAAGTAAAAAAATGAGTTACAAACAATGCAAATAAAGGAACAAAAAAACACAATCGGTTGGGGGCACGTAAAACGTCTGCCTTCTTCTCCAACACCATCTTACAATTTGGACCTGGTCTGGGAATAGCAGAATATCCATCGCATCTGACACATTAAACAAATAATCCTTGTGCAGATAGAGGTGAGTAGTCACTGTTCTGATGTCCAGAAGCTATTTTTGGTCATAGGAAATGATGGCGGAACCATTATGTAAAATAAAGAGAAAAAAAAACAGCACAATAAAACACACAAAATAGCATAATTGGTCAGGAGCCCGTAAAACGGTGGCCACCCCCCCTGGCTCCATTCTATTTAGTTAATGAAACAAACTGTTCACACCCCTCTTGTTGGTGGAGAGAAAATGTTGCAGGTTTAAAGCCTATTTTCTGCAATTCTACACATTTTTTCATGGGGTGCAGAGAACATTTTTCATTTTTAAAGCTAATTTTCTTGCAATTCTTAACATTTTGCTATGTCTCACGTATATTGATTTGATATTTGAATGACTCAAACATTACAACAAAATCTATGGGTTAAAAAGCCTAGCTAAAAAACATTAGCAGACATGGGCTAGTTGATCTGGACATTTCTGAGAAAGATACAAATAGCTCTCTAAGGTACGTAAAGACTGACAGGACAAGAGGAAAACTGATGATGTACTACCCAATTTCTAAATTGCACCTTGTGCGTTCTACTATTACAACTTTAAAGATTAAGTTGAAAGTCGGACTGAGTACCTTGGTTGGATCACTCCAAACAAAGCTGGTTACCAACATATACTGACCAACCTGTTTACTGGGCGAGAAGTGAAAAAACAAACAAGTGAAAGGCACTCAAAGTACCAGGTTAGGTTCGGATCGACTAACGGGTGGGTCAAAGGTTGGACTCAATTGAAGCCTGCCGGCAGCTAAACGCTGGTATCGAATGTCTGGTTGCAGTTGATCACATGACAGTAGACTAGTGTAACATCTCATCACTGTGCTTAATCTATGAGCAATACAGTTATGGCTAGGGTATGTTCTAAGGCCATTACGACCACTACTATGGTTCTAACTTAGAGGAAGATGTGTGTGTGTTTGGGTGTGTGTGCGTATGTGTGGGCATGGCTAAAGATGCATAAATGTGGCCCATTGATTTCCTCATTAGCCTCAGCCTATTAAACAGCCAGGCTACTCTGCTAATGCACTGTGAATCAACACACACTCAGTGGACTCCTTCCCTGAAGTGAAAGAACACTATCATTATCTGTGGTTTTTGACGAAGTCAAGGCTCATCGATAATTTATTTTAGAAGGCAAGGTATGCTATTATATTTAGTTCAACGTGCTTTTACTAGGACAGCAGCTATTTTCAAAGCTAGCCATCCTTAAATTGGAATGATCAGTCAGATGTTTAAATAATACAGACGTAGGGCCCAGCCAACTCCATTACAGATTAAGAAGCCCAAACTCCAGTGGTTACGCACTGTCTAACCGTTACGGGCACCACCTGGCATTATATTTCCATGACAATTTCCAACCGTCCACGAGGGGCAATGCAAGTGCCTTTTACGAGAGCCCTGCACACCACATGGGCATGAAATTGAAGCCTGAGCCCTAACCATGCCCACAACGATCAGGCCCTACCCTACCCGGGCCACCTTTGCTTCTGACAAATTTAAGGCCAGCAGTTTCTAAACTCTGTTATTATATTCAATCATCAAGTTTGCGGACGACACAACAGTGGTAGGCTTGATTACCAACAACGACGAGACGGCCTACAGGGAGGAGGTGAGGGCCCTCGGAGTGTGGTGTCAGGAAAATAACCTCACACTCAACGTCAACAAAACTAAGGAGATGATTGTGGACTTCAGGAAACAGCAGAGGGAACACCCCCCTATCCACATCGATGGAACAGTAGTGGAGAGGGTAGCAAGTTTTAAGTTCCTCGGCATACACATCACAGACAAACTGAATTGGTCCACTCACACAGACAGCATCGTGAAGAAGGCGCAGCAGCGCCTCTTCAACCTCAGGAGGCTGAAGAAATTCGGCTTGTCACCAAAAGCACTCACAAACTTCTACAGATGCACAATCGAGAGCATCCTGGCGGGCTGTATCACCGCCTGGTATGGCAACTGCTCCGCCCTCAACCGTAAGGCTCTCCAGAGGGTAGTGAGGTCTGCACAACGCATCACCGGGGGCAAACTACCTGCCCTCCAGGACACCTACACCACCCGATGTTACAGGAAGGCCATAAAGATCATCAAGGACATCAACCACCCGAGCCACTGCCTGTTCACCCCGCTATCATCCAGAAGGCGAGGTCAGTACAGGTGCATCAAAGCTGGGACCGAGAGACTGAAAAACAGCTTCTATCTCAAGGCCATCAGACTGTTAAACAGCCACCACTAACATTGAGTGGCTGCTGCCAACACACTGACACTGACACTGACTCAACTCCAGCCACTTTAATAATGGGAATTGATGGGAAATGATGTAAATATATCACTAGCCACTTTAAACAATGCTACCCTATATAATGTTACTTACCCTACATTATTCATCTCATATGCATACGTATATACTGTACTCTATATCATCGACTGCATCCTTATGTAATACATGTATCACTAGCCACTTTAACTATGCCACTTTGTTTACATACTCATCTCATATGTATATACTGTACTCGATACCATCTACTGTATCTTGCCTATGCTGCTCTGTACCATCACTCATTCATATATCCTTATGTACATATTCTTTATCCCCTTACACTGTGTATAAGACAGTAGTTTTGGAATTGTTAGTTAGATTACTTGTTGGTTATTACTGCATTGTCGGAACTAGAAGCACAAGCATTTCGCTACCCTCGCATTAACATCTGCTAACCATGTGTATGTGACAAATAAAATTTGATTTGATTTGATTTGATATTCATTCCATTAGCTGCTCGTCTTTATCTGTCCCCTGCTCTCTGCACTAACCCCCCTTCATGCGCTCTCTGCATATGTGAGTATCCATAGCAATGGCTTCGCTTTGGGCTGCTCAATGACAAAATGTGAGAGACCTCTTAGCTGTTAGTTAGCTACGTTTTGTCACTCTTAACTCAAACAAAACTCACAGAACATTATTATTTCCAGTCAAATAATCTCTCCTGTCAACTCGGACAATATTCTGGTCATATATTTGACAAGGTTGAAGCTTCAAAATTAACTTAATAATTCTTGAAAATAATACCAGTGTCGGCCCGTACCCTAGTTATGGATGAAAAAACAGGCCCTACACGGCCCTAACCCAATGTATAGTATCGGGAACCTGTCGGGCTTGGTTCGGGTAGCAGAGCTTCACCTGTTACTAGGGGTGTGCTGATCAGTTATACTCATATTCGTAATCGTAAATTGAATGTTGATAAATGGAGTTTGCGACTGGACGGTGTTAAAGCTGCACTCTATCCAATTGTAATACTAGGATCAACCTACAGCCCGCCCATTTCTTTACAGACAGCAGAACTATCCAGTTGAGTTATTAAGAGCAATTATTTTGAGCATTTAGAGTACCTCACACAATGTTTCAGTGACATAAGAGAGATGTGGCTAATTACAAAAAATACTCTGATCATAATCGTATCTGGAAAATTTCCGATATCTGTTACAATACTAATTTTGTCCGGGTACTCGGCACACTCCTGTTAGGACCTGTTATCATCTAGTAGGCTCACAACAAGCTAGGGCATTGAGGAAAGGGGTGAGGATAGGTTAAAATCATGCGCTACGGCTCTGAACCTCGTGGGTTCAATCCCAGTACAAGGTACTTATTTAGAATTTTGTGTGTGTTTGTCTTAACCCTAACCCAACCCTTAACCCTAACCCAACCCTTAACCCTAACCAGTTGGAATTAATACCTAAATGTAACCCTAATGCCTTTTTTAAAACTCTGAATAATGCCTAATGTTAAAATTTAGGTTAGTTTTGGGTTCACTTTTGTGCAGTTTGACTGATAGCTAACAGATGGCAATACACTCTGTTATTAAAACGGTAACACAATTCAGAATCTAAAGATGGCACCAAAATGTAATTAAACGGGCAAAACACACCGTAATCTCTGTTGCTTGGAGTAACGAAAAATGTCTCCATTTGCCTTTGTCTTGAGATTCAGATTTGAGATAAGCGTGTGCCACTCAGGCATTCATGTAAATCATTAATTCATACCAATGGGAGACTTAAAGACCCAGTAAAGTCATTTTGATGTTCTTTCCTTAACAAAAGATTTCTGGGTAATGATACTGGCAGATAGTTTGAAATTAAATTATTGGTCAATTAAATTATTCCCTCACATAACATCACATGAGAAGCAAAAACTCTACCCATGCAAAACCTGTTGATTGTACAGATTGTATTTTCTAAGTGCAGTGATCTCAGAATACCATGCTTTGTAGATTTTCATTCAAATCATAGTCTTAGATAATGGTTTCTTAGTAACTTCCACTGTTTGGAAGACAGCCCAACCTTCACTTTTCTCTTCAAGTCTTTGAAATGTCTGAATGTAAGACCTCGAAGTAGATGCTGAATGCTGGTAGGCCGATGCTGGAGATGAGAAGCAGGCACAGGGAGTGAACATATAATAAACAACAGGCATGTGTCACGCCCTGACCTGAGATATCTCTGTTTTCTTTAAATTTTGGTTAGGTCAGGGTGTGACTAGGGTGGGTTGTAGTGTTGTATGTCTAGGGTTTTGTATGTCTAGGGTGTTTTTAGGTCTAGGGGTTTTTGTATTTCTATGTTGGACTGATATGGTTCTCAATCAGAGACAGCTGTTTATCGTGTGTCTCTGATTGGGGATAATATTTATGCAGCCCTGTTTTCCACTTTCTGGTGTGGGATCTTGTCTATGTGTACTTGACTGTCAAGCACTCGTTTGTATAGCTTCACGTTTCGTTTTGTTATTTTGTTAGTTTGTTCAGTGTTCATTCTTTTAATAAATAAGAATGCACACACACAATGCTGTGCCTTGGTCCGATCTTTATAACGAACATGACAGAAGATCCCACCAAAAATGGACCAAGAGGCGTGATCAGGAGGAATGGACCTGGGAGGAGATTTTGGATGGATGCGGACCCTGGACGCAGGCTGGGGAGTATCGCCGTCCTAAAGAGGAACGGCGATATTACGAGAAGTTGTACCAAGGAGACAAGCACGAGAGGCAGCCCCATATTTTTTTGGGGGGGGGACGGCACACGGGGAGATTGGCTGAGTCAGGTTGGAGACCTGAGCCAGCTCCTCGTGCTTACCGTGGGGACCGCGTGACCTTTGCCGGGCTAGAATGGGCATCCAGCCAGGACGGATGGTGCCGGCTCAGCGCTCCTGGTCTCCAGTACACCTCCATGGACCAGGATATCCTGCGCTGGCTCTGCGTACTGTGTCTCCGGTGCGTCTGCACAGCCCAGTGCGTCCTGTGCTAGCGCCCCGCACTTGCCGGGCTCCAGTGAGCATCCAGCCAGTACGCATTGTGCCAACTCTATGCTCCAGATCTCCAGTACGCCTCCACAGTCCAGTACGTCCTGTGCCTGCTCCCGGCACTCGCCCTGAAGTGCGTGTCACCAGCCCGGTACCACCAGTGCTGGCACCAGGCACCAGACCTCCAGTGCGCCTCCACAGTCCAGTACTTCCTGTGCCTACTCCCCGCACTCGCCCTGAGGTGCGTGTCTTCAGCCCGGTGCCACCTGTACCGGTTCCAGGCACCAGACCTCCAGTGCGCCTCCACAGTCCAGTACTTCCTGTGCCTACTCCCCGCACTCGCCCTGAGGTGCGTGTCTTCAGCCTGGTGCCACCTGTACCGGTTCCACGCACCAGGCCTCCAGTAAACCTCCACAGTCCAGTACGTCCTGTGCCTGCTCCCCGCACTCGCCCTGAGATGCATGTCTTCAGCCCGGTACCACCAGTGTCGGCACCACGCATCAGGTCTCTAGTGCGCCTCCACAGTCCAGAGCTTCCGGCGACAGTTACCAGTCCAGAGCTTCCGGCGACAGTTCCTAGTCCAGAGCTTCCGGTGACAGTTCCCAGTCCAGAGCTTCCGGCGACAGTTCCCAGTCCAGAGCTTCCAGCGACAGTTCCCAGTCCAGAGCTTCCGGCGACAGTTCCCAGTCCAGAGCTTTCGGTGATGTTTCACAGTCCGGAAGCTCCAACGATGGGCCACAGTCTGGAACCTCCAACGACGGGCCACAGTCCAGAACAGAAATAACGACATCAATGCTGACACAGGGAACAAACTGAGGAGCAGATTGAAGGGAAATCTGGCACCCTCGTGCGCCAGAAAGGGAGAGTTGGAGAGAGTTGACAAATATAGAAGGTAAGCTATCCATTTTGTCCGTGATGATGTTTTTTTTGTCCGTATGTTAACCTTAATTTCAAAACACATACCATTGGTCCATGATAATATCCCTAAGTTTGTCTTTCATTCATTTCTGGCATGAGGCATAGGCCTGCTGTTGAGCCAAACAGATAATTTGGGATAAAATACTGTTAAAATGTAAACCCTATCCCTGTAGGGCTATGCTTCTGCATTGAAGAAGACAGAAGATCAAGAAAGTGGGGAAAAGAGAAAGAAGGGGAGCAAAGGGCAAGACAGACACAGAGAGTAAAATGCAGTAGAAGAGTAAGAAAGAGGGAAAGAGTGAGACAGAGAGGGAGAAAGAGATAGAGAAGGGTCTCTTTTGGGGTGCAGCGGGGTGTGAGACAGGCCCATTGAGCCAAATCTAAGCACGGTGTCAGACTGTGCATCAGCGATCTCACCCGGGCAGCAGCAACACTGTCTACAGACACAAAGTTAACCAGTCAACTCCATTACAGTGCAGGGGGCGTGTACAGACCTGCCACACCAAAGAGACTACGCCGGCCAGCCAAGAATATTAATTGCTTTTAAATGAAGTGGAAGTCTCTTTATTGGGTGTCTGGTGTTGGTTTGTTATATCGGCCCTCTGAAAAGGAGGCAGCCCTCTTTGGTCTCACCGCCTTTCAAATTCCCATTGACTCTGAATGAGGTCATTGATCAGCAGGGGCTATATTCTTCCAATGTTTTTTTGGGGGGCCCTTCCCATTTAAACATTCCTATTGTATTCTGCCTTTCAGCCCTCAAACATACTGTTTATGTTGTCTTATCCAACCGCAGCCACATTAGATTCTGTCCAAACCATGTTGACTTCAATTGTTTGGCGCTATTTTCAAAAGTATGTGGGGAATTTTCTAAATTCTTTGAACAAAACTCCAAACTGGTGACACTTGAAACGTGGCAAGGTCTTATCTTCAAAACCTTTTATTGTGCGTTCATTTTGTTTGGAGACATCTTTTACCACATCATCATTAATCCAAAATATACGTTTACTGTGAAACACCATGAGGACATTGATTTAATTGTCAAAACACAACATAATAATTCTGTGTCTTCTCAATGTAGTTGTTTTAACAACCAATTAATCCAATAGCAAAAAAATGCAAGATACATGTTTTACAATTCACCTTTGAATGTAATATGCTACAGTACTACACATTACAGTACATCATACTGTTTTCACATCAGGCAATACACTTGCACTACCCATCAAAATCGACTGAAAATCTCATTTCTATCATTTCTATCCCATGTGTGATCAAAGGTGTGATCATTAAAGACATCTTTCCCAATCCTTGATGAAAAAAAGTATGTATTGTTCAGATATAATGACAACATAGGTGTACTGTAATGAAATGAAACAAATTAAATGAATGAAAGAAACATAACGTTTAGCAGGGCACTAGTTTGCATAAAGCCTGTCTTGAGAATTTGGCCTAGGTCCTCATCGGCATCGCAGTAAAATGAATGTTGAATTAATGGAGAATCGAAGGCGGACATACTATAGGTCTGGATTGATGTCATTGCATCCCTCACCCTTGGCCTGGAGGGTGGTGGCACGCTCATGGGGATGGTGATCCTACAAATTCCTCCTCTATTGTAATCATGTACTGTATTTCACAGTATTGTATTGTACTCATGTGTCAATGGTGGGTGTAGCTGGTGCATGGAAGTCAGGCGTAGAAGAGCAGAGATGAGTGAACACGAAGCACTTTACTGAGGCAAATAGTAAGACCAGAACGGAAACAGCGTCACCAAAACCAAATGCCCAAAATAAGTAAGGCAGCACAAAGTACCACAAACAAAGTACAAAGTACTGGCTGCCACACAACATAGGTATACATAAAACCTGGCGCTAACCAGCCGGAAGCATGCCAACCTCGACAATAAACAATACCCCTCACAGACATGGAGGGAACAGAGGGCTAAATACACATTGTAATTATGAGGAGACGTAAACCAGGTGTGCAGAAAAACAAGACAAAACAAATGGAGAATAAAAGATGGAGCGACGATGGCTAGAAGACCGGTGACGTCGACCGCCTAATGCCGTCCGAACAAGGAAAGGGACCGACTTCGGCGGAAGTCGTGACATCATGCATTGCAGTGGTCATGTGTTAGTAAGAGCATGGCACTAGCAACACCAGTTGCGGATTCGATTCTCACAGGAGTCACATAAATAATTATATGGACTCACTGTTGTGGATAAAACTCCTGCACGTAAATGGCATATATTACAGTACTGTATTTGCCAATGCAAATTTAGTAAAGCAGTGTGACCCCCCCTCCCCCTATCAAAAAGACCCCAACAATTTAATTTTGTATACATGTTTACTGCAGTGGACGCTCCTCAGAGGAGGAAAGTTGGGCCATCCTACAAATAAAACAATCACATAGTAAAACATTAAAAGTGATCCTTTTTAGATAAAACTATGATAAATGTATTCATGTCACCAAATAACTGATTAAAACACACTGTTTTGAAAGTGGTGTAGCCGGAGGACAGCTATATTCAATACAAAACCTATGAGACTCATGGTTCTCATCACCTTCCATAGACTAACATAGTAATTATGACGACTTCTGTAGGACGTCCCCCTACCTATCAGAACTCTTGCAGCATGAAATTACATGTTTTCCATCAGAGAATGAATCTAGTAATGAAAGCATAAGCTACAGCTAGCTAGCTAGCACTGCAGTGCATCAAATGTAGTGAGTAGTTGACTCAAAAAGAGAGAAAGACAATAGTTGAACAGTTTTTAACAAATTAAGGAGAAGCAGCAGAGAGAGAGATGGTTAAATTTCATTGTATTTTTTTCATTTTCACTTACTTAGCTAGCTAATGAAGCTAATTTAGCCTACTCAACAACCTGACTTAAACAGAGAGAAATGCTATTTATGTTAGTTAGCTGGTTAAGGTTATCCAAAACTATAACTCTTCCAAGTCAAACAGGCAAAGCGTCAATACAGGACTGAGAGTAAATCGTACTACACTGGCTCCGACTCTCGTCGGATGTGGCAGGGCTTGCAAACTATTACAGATTACAAAGGAAAGCATAGCCGCGAGCTGCCCAGTGACACGAGACTACTAGACGAGATAAATTACTTCTATGCTTGCTTCGAGGCAAGTAACACTGAAAAATGCATGAGCGCATCAGCTGTTCCGGACGACTGTGTGATCACGCAGGTCAACATTCACAAGGCCGCAGGGCCAGACGGATTACCAGGACGTGTACCCCGAGCATGCACTGACCAACCGGCATGTGTCTTCACTGACATTTTCAACCTATTCCCTGACTGAGTCTGTAATACCAACTTGTTTTAGGCAGACCACCATAGTCCCTGTGCCCAAGAACACTAAGGTAACCTGCCTAAATGACTACCGACCTGTAGCACTCACATCTGTAGCTGTGAAGTGCTTTGAAAGGCTGGTCATGGCTCACATCAACACCATTATCCTCTAAACCCCAGACCCACTCCAATTTGCATATCACCCCAACAGATCCACAAATGATGCAATCTCTATTGCACTCTGCACACTGCACTCCACACTGAGGTCTCTGACCTCCTCCCTATAGGCTGTCTCATCATTATCGGTGATCAGGCCTACCACCGTTGCGTCATCGGCAAACTCAATGATGGTGTTGGAGTCGTGCCTGGCCATGCAGTCATGAGTGAACATGGAGTACAGGAGGGGACTGAGCACACACTCCCAAGGGGCCCCTGTGTTGAGGATCAGCGTGGAAAATGTGTTGTTGCCTGCCCTTACCACCTGGGGGTGGCCCATCAGGAAGTCCAGGATCCAGTTGTAGAGGGAGTTGTTTAGTTCCAGGGTCCTTAGCTTATTGATGAGTTTTGAGGGCACCAAGGTGTTGAAAACTGAGCTGCAGTCAATGAAAATCATTCTCACATAGATGTTTGTTTTGTCCAGGTGGGAGAGGGCAGAGTGGAGTGCAACAGAGATTGCGTCGTCTGTGGATCTGTTGGGGCGGTATGTGAATTAGAGTAGGTCCACGGTGTCTGGGATGAGGGTGTTGATATGAGCCATGACCAGTCTTTCAAAGCATTTCATGACTACAGATGTGAGTGCTACAGGTAATTTAGACAGGTTACCTTGGCGTTCTTGGGCACAGGGACTATGGTGGTGTGCTTGAAACATGTAGGTATTACAGCCTGGGTCAGGGAGCGGTTGAAAATGTCAGTGAAGACGCTTGCCAGTTGGGAAGCGCATGCTCTGAATACACATCCTGGTAATCTGTCTGAATATTAACCTGTTTAAGGGTCTTACTCACATCGGCTATGGAAATCGTAATCACACAGTTGTCTGGAACAGCTGGTGCTTGGTTCAGTGTTGCTTGCCTCGTCCGCATGGCTACGAGACAGGATTGTGTAGAGGTACAGATCTGGGGAAGTGTCTGCAGCATTGAAGGTCCCCAAGAACACAGTGGCCTCCATCATTCTTAAATGAAAGAAGTTTGCAACCACCAAGACTCTTCCTAGAGCTGGCTGCTCGGCCAAACTGAGCAATCGGGGGAGAAGGGCCTTGGTCAGGGAGGTGACCAAGAACCCGATGGTCACTGACAGAGCTCCAGAGTTCCTCTGTGGAGATGGGAGAACCTTCCAGAAGGACAACCATCTCTGTAGCACTGTAGCACGTTTTTCAGCGGCAGGGACTGGGGACTACTCAGAATCGAGGGAAAAATAAACGGAGCAAAGTACAGAGAGATCCTTGATGAAAACCTGCTCCAGAGCACTCAAGACCTCAGACTGGGGTGAAGGTTCACCTTCCAACAGGACAACGACCCTAAGCACACAGCCAAGACAACGCATTGGTCTCTGGAGAGACCTGAAAATATCTGTGCAGTGACACTCCCCATCCAACCTGACAGAGCTTGAGAGGCTCTGCAGAGAAGAATGGGAGAAACTCCCCAGATACAGGTGTACCGTATGGTCAGTCCTTGCATCCATAGCTCTGCCATGAATTGAGACATTTCTCCCGCCCCATCGCTCAGCGTTTTACCAAAACAGTGGTGGGGAGTGCCATTTGTTATTGTTTTAAGTGCAGATTGTCCCTTTAACAGATCAAATTAGAGCTGAAAACCATACATCCAAATGTGCGCCACAGCTCTTAATTTGACCTATTCCCTGATAACAACCTCAACATGTTCCCATAGATCAGTTAACCCAGTGTCACGATCGTCGTAGTGAGGAGACCAAGTATGTGAATACATACTTTTTAATGAAGACGAAGAACACTTAACAAACTATACAAAAACAACAAACCGAACGTGAAGCTATATAAACTAGTGCAGACACAGGCAACTAGACATAGACATAGAAAATAACCTACAAAATACCCAAAGAAGATGGCTGCCTTAATATGGCTCCCAATCAGAGACAACGATACACACCTGCCTCTAATTGAGAACCAATCTTGACAACCATAGACATATATAAACACCTAGATAGTAAACAACCCCAAAAACCTACAAAACCCCTAGACAGTACAAAAAACACATACATCACCCATGTCACACCCTGACCTAACCAAAACAATAAAGAAAACAAAGAATACTTTGTTCAGGGTGTGACAGTACCCCCCCACAAAGGTGTGGACTCCGGCCGCAAAACCTAATCTAAAGGGGAGGGTCCGGGTGGGCCTTTTTCACGGCGGCGGCTCGGGTGCAGGACATGGACCCCGCTCTACCTCAGTCTTGGCCCACTTAGGTGGTGCCTCTGGAGCGGGGACCCTCGCAGTGGGCCCGGACTGAAGATCATCGTAGAGGGCGTCACTGGACTGAGGAGCGGCTCTGGCCGCTCCGGACAGGAGGGAGATTCCAGCATCGCCGGCGTGACAGGCGGCATCGGCAGCTCCTGGTTGGCTGACGGCTCTGATAGCTCCTGGCTGGCTGACGGCTCTGGCGGCTACTGGCTGGCTGACGGCTCTGGCGGCCCCTGGCTGGCTGATGGCTCTGGCGGCTCCTGGCTGGCTGAAGGCTCTGGAGGATCCTGGCTGGCTGACTGCTCTGGCGGCTCCAGGCTGGCTGACAGCTCTGGCGGCTCCGGACAGGAGGGAGACTCTGGCCGCTCAGGACAGGAAGGAGACTCTGGCGAATCCAGACTGGAGGGAGACTCTGGTGACCCGACTGTGACACGTCGTGGTAGGTTCCGGACTGCGACCCGTCATGGTAGACTCCGGACTGCGACCCGTCGTGGTAGGTTCCGGACTGTGACCCGATGTAGGAGGTTCCGGTCTGCGGCCCGTCGTAGGAGGTTCCGGTCTGCGGCCCGTCAGAAGAGGTTCCAGTCTGTAGACTGTTGCTGGACGCTCTGGACTGGGTACTGTTTCTGGACGCTCTGGACTGGGTACTGTTGCCGGACACTCTGGACTGGGTACTGTTGCCGGATGCTCTGGACTGGGTACTGTAGTCGGACGCTCTGGGCTGGTGGTGCCTGCACTGGTGGTACCGGGCTGGGGACACGCACCTCAGGGCGAGTGCGAGGAGCAGGAACAGGGAGTAGTGGACCCTGGAGGCGCACTGGTGGCCTGGTGTGTGGTGCCAGCACTGGTGGTACCAGGCTGGAGACCCGCACCTCAGGATGAGTGCGGGGAGAAGGAACAGGGCGTACTCGACTGCCGAGTCACACTATAGGCCTGGTGCGTGATGCTGGTACTGGAAGTACTGGGCTAGGGACACGTACCTCTGGGCGAGTGTGAGGAGTAGGAACAGGAAGTACTGGACCCTGGAGGCGCACTGATGGCCTGGTGCCGGCATTGGTGGTAGCAGGCTGGAGACACGCACCTCAGGGCGAGTGTGGGGAGGAGGAACAGGGCGTACAGGGCTCTGGAGACGCACAGGAAGCCTGGTGCGTGGTGTTGGCCCTGGTGGTACTGGGCTGGGGACACGCACCTCAGGGCGAGTGCGGGGAGTAGGCACAGGACGTACTGTGGGCTGTGGAGGTGTACTGGAGGTCTGGAGTGTAAAGCTGACACAACCCGTCCTGGCAACCTGTGCCGGTTCCACGCTTCTGGCCTCAAGTGCACCTCTCCAGTCCGGGAAGTCATGTGTCTCCTCCTCTCAGTCTCCCTGGAGTGCGTGTCTCCAGTCCGGGAAGTCCTGTGCCTGCTCCTCGCACTCTCCCTGAAGTTCGTGTCCCCAGTCAGGTACGTCCTGTGCCTGCTCCCCGCACTCACCCTGAAGTGCGTGTCACCAGTCTGGCACCAGCTGTGCCGGTTCCACGCACTAGGCCTCCAGTGCGCCTTCCCAGTCCGATGTGTCCCGCGCCTGCAACTCGCAATCGCCCTGAGGTGCGTGTCACCAGTCCAGTGCCACCTGTGCCGGCCCCGCGCATCAGGCCTCCAGTGCGCCTCCCCAGTCCAGAGCTCCGGCGACGGTCCCCAGTCCAGAGCTTCCGGCGTCAGTCCCCAGTCCAGAGCTTCCGGTGACGGTCCCCAATCCAGAGCTTCCGGCGACGTTTCACAGTCCGGAACCTCCATTGGCGGCCCACGGTCCGGAACCTCCTGAGATGGTCCACGGTCCGGAACCTCCTGCAACGGTCAACGGTCCGGAACCTCCTGCAACGGTCAATGGTCCGGAACCGCCTGCGACGGTCAACGGTCCGGAACCTCCAGCTCCATGGCCGGTGCCTTCCCCTGCGCCGATGCCCAGTCTAAGCACGGCGTCCAGTCCAGCTCCAAGGCCAGAGTCTTCTTCTGCATTGGTGCCCAGTCCAGGCACAGCGTCCAGTCCCGCTCCATGGCGGGAGCCTTCCCCTGCGCTGATGCCCAGTCCAGGCACGGCGTCCGGGCCAGCTCCATGGCCGGAGCTTTCCCCTGTGCCGATGCCCAGTATAAGCACGACGTCCAGTCCAGCTCCAAGGCATTCCTCTGCACTGATGTTCAGTCCAGATCTGGTGTCCAGTTCCGCTCCATGACAGGAGCCTTCCTTGATACCGAGGTCCAGTCCAGGCACAGTGTTCCGCCCGGGTCCATGGCTGGATCCACAGGATGAGCGTGTTCTTCGGCCTGCACCAGAGCCACCCTTGATGCTGGCGGATCCGCAGGATAAGCGGGTTCTTTGACCCGCACCAGAGCCACCCCTGATGCTGGTGGATCCGCGGGATGAGCGGGTTCTTCATCCCGCACCAGAGCCGCCACCGATGCTGGCGGATCCGCGAGCTGAGTGGGGGCTACGACCTGCACCAGAGCCGCCACTGACACTAATCACCCCCCCCTCCCCATTTGTTTCAGGTTTTGCGGCCGGAGTCCACACCTTTGGGGGGGGGGTACTGTCACGCCCTGACCATAGAGAGCCTTTGTTTTTCTATGGTATAGCGGGTCAGGGCGTGACTGGGGGTTTTGTAGTTATTAATTTCTATGTGGGGTTCTAGTTTAGTTTTTCTATGTTGGTGTTTGGTATGATTCCCAATTAGAGGCAGCTGGCTATCGTTGTCTCTAATTGGGGATCATATTTAAGTAGAATTTTTTTCACCTGTGTTTTATGGGATATTGTTTTGAGTTAGTGCACGTAGCACCTCTGTAGTCACGGTTCGTTGTTTGTTTCGTTCTTTCTTTGTTGTTTTGTGTGTTTTCAAATAAAAATTAAGTGGAAACCATATCGCGCTGCAGTTTGGTCTGATAATTATTCCAGCGAACGTGACACTCTGTCCACTCGTCTGGTCCTCGCTAGTCTGTCTATCTAAAGGCCTAGTGGGACAGAGAAGAGAAGAGGGTAAAGAACATTAGATTTAATTCCCTGCACCGCCTCATTCAAGTGGGACAACCAAACAAAGCCCTGGGAGGCTGCTGTGGTAGAGATGAAGAAGAGACAGGGGTTTCAGATGACTTGAATTAGGTTATATATAAATTCTGCTAAGAAAAAATACATGCTACAGGTTGTAAGGTTTCTTTGTGGCAGTTTTTTTGTGTTGCTCTATGTCTGGCTCCTGAAAAGGTTTTTTTCTTTTCCCATTGAAGAAATTGTCTTCTAAATACATGCTATTAGAACATTTGTATAGATGAGTAATAAGTTATTAGTTGCAATTACTGGTCATCTATTAGTCCCATATAATAGACTGATTAGCCACATGGCCTTTTAACTATAGAATACGTCATTTGGAAGACAGCCTACCTTTGACAAGGAGAAGAAAGGCTGTCCTTTATTCCTGCCATATCTAGTTATTGTACTAAAAGACACATTATAATAGGAATACCGGAGTACCAAAGAGTGATAAAATCAATGGCACATGCATATATCATAATTTTGGTGGTTTTGTCAGTATTATTCAGAAATACAGGAGATCACAGGACATCTGTGCTAGTGAGGATAGTGAGAGGGCACTCAACAAGAGGGTGGAGAGTTGTCACCATGCCACAAGACCAATACATGATGAATCGTGTAATATACTGAAACGTGTTACAGTGTATTATACTGTATACTGGATTATGTACATACATATTATGTACATACATTCACATATACTGCCTTTGACTTAGGAAGTTTGAAAAATGTATAAGAAAATGTTACATTTACTTTGAAACTAACCTGCTTGTGACCTAAAAAAACTGGAAACATGTTGCTTCCATACATGTGAAAGTGGTCTTTTGTCTAGGATTGTCTCAAATTCCCATTCATGTCCTTTGTGAGTTTTCCAAGGACAACCTTTTTATTGCTGTACTCGTTATGACAGAAACACTTGAGATGTAATAGGTTTCTTTATAATTATTTCATTATCAAGAGCAATGTCAGCCAGTGGTCTTCTTTTCCCTTCTGTTCAGCCTCTTTTCCCATTGCAAATAACGTAGCTGCACTAAACTGCTAAAATTATTATTCTTTGGCATGTACTTATACTGTAAGCTACCTGTGAATGTTTATGTCTCCCTCTATGTCCTTGCCTTTGGGCTTTGAGCTTTTCTGTTAAGTCTGGCATGGACTGATGCAGGTTATGTTTTGGTCATGTCATAAAAATTCTCTGGCCTTCTTGTGTAGACCACCAGTTCTACAGAGGAGATGCAAGACATAGCCGCGGGAAGTAGGGGCTCTGAGCGTGCTACCTTTGATAAATCTGAATTTAAAAAAATTAAAAAAATAAAATATGTTTTTTTAGATAGATTTATTTTCTTCACAGAAGTAGTGCACTGGGACTTTGTTAGTCGGGCAGCACGGGCAACATCGTTAGGGCGGAGAGACATGTATCTTGTCAGTATATACATCACCCTTGCTCCAACTAAACTTGAAGAAGACAGTAGGCCTAACTACGTCTTTACAAAAAAGCATGTTTAAAAAATATTTATGTTTTACTGTTACGGGATAGGTGCAGGGAATTGTGTTGTTCTGATAAAGATCTACAAATGTAAGTAAATGGCAGTATTAGACTGAAAGATATAAGGTAATTTAGTCAAAATTGTGAGGCTCTCCATGCTTATTAGTTGCTCATTCAACATATTTACTGCTACTCCACTCAATCCCGTTTTAAGTTTCCCTTCCTAACTGTTTTACATTCCCTGAGATCAACCAAATGTTTTTGTTTATGTATACTACACTGTCCCACTAATGTGCAATAAAATCATTCTGTGTCCCGCATTTGGGTATTTTAAATATGGTCACCCATCTTCCCATGGCTATGCACAGAGACATCGAGGAGAAGAGTCTGCATCTTTCTACTTCAATCGCCAGCTCAATTTGTGCTTTATCCCGCTCCTCCATTCACCATGCAGCCTTCACAGATGCTGCTTTGACAGGCTAAATGACACTGAACAATTTCATTTTTGTATCGCTGAGCACAAGCGCTGTCCTTTTCTTACTCTCTCCCTCACACTTTTTCTACCTTGGCCTTGTCCCTTCCTAGTTGTTTATTTTAATTTGGCCTGCGGGAACAGCTGGTGGTGACACTGGGGGTTGATTATGCTGTTCCTAGAGTGACATATACAAAGGCAGCCAGAGGAAGAGTCCATTGTGCTCTGCTCTGCTGTTGACAGGCCTGCCTGTTGCACCAGCCTAGGCCGGGCCAATGCCTGGTGAGAGGGAGCAGGCCATACACATACGCCACACACACACACACACACACACACACACACACACACACACACACACACACACACACACACACACACACACACACACACACACACACACACACACACACACACACACACACACACACAGACACACACATACACCACACAACACAACACCCACACTCTCAACAGTATTCTACACTGAGAAGTAATAGTAGATTCAATAGTGCAGTGTAATTTACAGGGACGATTTCCTGGATGATTTCCTAAACCTAGACCTGGACTATAAGCAATTTGAATCCAAGATGGCGTAGCAGTCAGACGTCTTTGTCTTTGTCTTTGTCTTGTCTCGTCCCATGTGTGTATATATTTTCTTCGCATTCTTTTTAATATTTTTCCTAAACCTCAACTTCAAAATACTCTCCTGCAAACCGCCTCACCCAATGTGGTGTGGATTTGTTTTTCCCCCCTATTTACCTCCGAACTGGAATACCTCAACTGAAGCTAGCTAGCTAACTAGCTACCAGGTATCAGTCAGCTAACCACTGCTAGCAGTCATCAGCTAACCTTTAGCCTGGAAAGCTCTCGCCAGTTCGTACAAACGCATTTCAAACCTGAGCATACCGGACCTATTTTTCTCTCCATATCCCTGAATTCCTACCACAAACTCTGATCCGTTTCATCTGGATCATCACAGCTAGCTAACCGCAACCAGGGTTGACTACTCCTGGCTAACGTTTCCGTCCCGGAACTAGCACCAACTAGCCTGGGGCTAGCCCATGCTAGAACCATCTCCCGGCTCACTCCCGGGCTACAATATCCGGATCCCTTCTACTGCCGGTACGGGGCACGGAACCCCGCAGATCCTCTACGTCTGGAACACCGACATAATCTGCCCGAGGATTCCAACAGGCCCCTCAGGCGCGACGCCCGCTGAAGGCTCATTCTGCTAACCTGCTAGGCCTGCTAGCCACCTAGAGCTACTTGGGACCCTACTAATTCCACGACTGGTCTATCGGCGTCACCGCACGAAGAGGCAAAAACAGACTTACCCCCATCGCGACGTCCCCCAAAGGCTAACTTGCTAGCCCCGGTCTACTAACTGCTAGCTTGCCTGCCCCGGTCTGCTAACTGCTAGTTCCTGCTAACTGCTTGCTTGCTAACCCGGTCTGCTAACTGCTAGCCTCTGCTAACTGCTTGCTTGCTAACCGGGTCTGCTAACTGCTAACTTGTTTAGCCCCAGCCTACTAACTGTTAGCGTGTTAGCATCGGCCTGCTAACTGTCTGAATCGCCATGTTCCCAGTCAGCCCAACCACTCACTGGACCCATATGTTCACTTGGCTATGCATGCCTCTCTCTAATATCAATATGCCTCGTCCATTACTGTCCTGGTTAGTGATTACTGTCTTATTTCACTGTAGAGCCTCTAGCCCTGCTCAGTATGCCTTAACCAACCATGTTGTTCCACATCCTACATATGCGATGACATCACCTGGTTTAAACATCGCTAGAGACTACATCTTTCTCATCATTACTCAATGCCTAGGTTTACCTCCAATGTACTCACATTCTACCTTACCTTTGTCTGTACACTATGCCTTTAATCTATGCTATCGTGCCCAGAAACTTGCTCCTTTTACTCTCTGTTCCGAACGTGCTAGACAGCCAGTTCGTATAGCATTTAGCCGTACCCTTATCCTACTTCTCCTCTGTTCTTCTGGTGATGTAGAGGTTCTGCTGTGCCTAGCTCCACTCCCACTCCCCAGGTGCTCTCATTTGTTGACTTCTGGAACCGTAAAAGCCTTGGTTTCATGCATGTTAACATTAGAAGCCCACTCCCTAAGTTTGTTTTACTCACTGCTTTAGCACACTCTGCCAACCCGGATGTCTTAGTCATGTCTGAATCTAGGCTTAGGAAAACCACCAAAAACCTTGAAATCTCCATCACTAACTATAGCATTTTCAGTCAAGATAGAACTGCCAAAGGGGGGGTGTTTGCAATCTACTGCAAAGATAGCCTGCAGAGTTCTGTATTACTATCCAAGTCTGTACGCAAACAATTCAAGCTTCTACTTCTAAAAAATCACCTTTCCAGAAACAAGTCTCTCATTGTTGCCGCTTGCTATTGACCTCCCTCTGCCCCCAGCTGTGCCCTCGATACCATATGTGAATTAATTGCCCCCCATCTACCTTCTAAGCTCGTCTACCTAATTGCCCCCCATCTACCCCGACCATCCTACAATCCAAGCTTGATGCCCTCAATCTCACACAAATGATCAATGAACCTACCAGGTACAACTCCAAATCCGTAAACACGGGCACCCTCATAGATGTCATCCTAACTAACTCACCCTCCAAATACACCTCTGCTGATTTCAATCAAGATCTCAGTGATCACTGCCTCATTGCCTGCATCCGTAATGGGTCAGCGGTCAAACGGCCTCCACTCATCACTGTCAAACGCTCCTTAAAACACTTCTGCGAGCAGGCCTTTCTAATTGACCTGGCCGGGGTATCCTGGAATGACATTGACCTCATCCCGTCAGTAGATGATGCCTGGCTATTCTTTAAAAGTGCCTTCCTCAACATCTTAAATAAACATGCCCCATTCAAAAATGTAGAACTAGGAATAGATATAGTCCTTGGTTCACTCCAGACCTGTCTGCCCTTGACCAGCACAAAAACATCCTGTGGCGTTCTGCATTAGCATCGAATAGCCCCCGTGATATGCAACTTTTCAGGGAAATTAGGAACAAATATACACAGGCAGTTAGGAAAGCTAAGGCTAGCTTTTTCAAACAGAAATTTGCATCCTGTAGTACTAACTCAAAAAAGTGTAAACACTGTAAAGTCCATGGAGAATAAGAGCACCTCCTCCCAGCTGTCCACTGCTCTGAGGCTAGGAAACACTGTCACTACTGATAAATCCACAATAAATTGAGAATTTCAATAAGCATTTCTCTATGGCTGGCCATGCTTTCCACCTGGATACCCCTACCCCGGTCAACTGCCCGGCACCCTCCTCAGCAACCCGCCAAAGTCCCCCCCATTTCTCCTTTACCCAAATCCAGATAGCTGATGTTCTGAAAGAGCTTCAGAATCTGGACCCTACAAATCAGCCGGGCTAGACAATCTGGACCCTCTCTTTCTAAAATTATCTGCCGAAATTGTTGCAACTCCTATTACTAGCCTGTTCAACCTCTCTTTCGTATCGTCTGAGATTCCCAAAGATTGGAAAGCTGCTGTGGTCATCCCCCTCTTCAAGGGGGTGACACTCTAGACCCAAACTGCTACAGACCTATATCTATCCTACCCTGTCTTTCTAAGGTCATTCGAAAGCCAAGTTAACAAACAGATTACAAACCATTTTGAATCCCACCATACCTTCTCCGCTATGCAATCTGGTTTCAGAGCTGGTCATGGGTGCACCTCAGCCACACTCAAGGGCCTAAATGACATCATAAGAGACATAAGAGTGCAGCCGTATTCATCGACCTGGCCAAGGCTTTTGACTCTGTCAATCACCACATTCTTATTGGCAGACTCGACAGCCTTGGTTTCTCAAATGATTGCCTCGCCTGGTTTACCAACTACTTCTCTGATAGAGTTCCGAGTGTGAAATCGGAGGGCCTGTTGTCCGGACCTCTGGCAGTCTCTATGGGGGTGCCACAGGGTTCAATCGTCTGGCCGACTCTCTTCTCTGTATACAACAATGATGTTGCTCTTGCTGCTGGTGAGTCTCTGGTACACCTCTACGCAGACAACACCATTCTGTATACTTCTGGCCCCTCTTTGGACACTGTGCTAACAAACCTCCAGATAAGCTTCAATGCCATACAACTCTCCTTCCGTGGCCTCCAACTGCTCTTAAACGCAGGGAAAACTAAATGCGTGCTATTCAACCAATCACTGTCCGCACCAGCTCGCCTGTCCAGCATCATTACTCTGGACGGCTCTGACTTAGAATACGTGGACAACTACAAATACCTAGGTGTCTGGTTAGATTGTAAACTCTCCTTCCAGACTCACATTAAGCATCTCCAATCCAAAATGAAATGTAGAATTGGCTTCCTATATCGCAACAAAGCATCCTTCACTCATGCTGCCAAACATACCCTCGTAAAACTGACCATCCTACCGACTTCGGTGATGTCATCTATAAAATAGCCTCCAACACTCTACTCAACAAACTGGATGCAGTCTATCACAGTGCCATCCGTTTTGTCACCAAAGCCCCATACACTACCCACCATTGCGAACTGTACGCCGTCGTTGGTTGGCCCTCGCTTCATATGCGTCGCCAAAGGTTATCTACAAGTCTCTGCTAGGTAAAGCCCCGCCTTATCTCAGCTCACTGGTCACCATAGCAGCTCCCACTCATAGCATGCGCTCCAGCAGGTATATCTCACTGGTCACCCCCAAAGCCAATTCCTCCTTTGGTCGTCTTTCCTTCCAGTTCTCTGCTGCCAATGACTGGAACGAACTGCAAAAATCTCTGTAGCTGGAGATTCATATCTCCCTCACTTGCTTTAAGCACCAGCTGTCAGAGCAGCTCACAGATCACTGCACCTGTACATATCCCATCTATCTACCTCATCCCCATACAGTATCTATTTATTTATTTATCTTGCTCCTTTGCACCCCAGTATCTCTAATTGCACATTCATCTTCTGCACATCTTCCATTCCAGTGTTTAATTGCTATATTGTAATTACTTGCCACCATGACCTTTTTATTGCCTTAACTCCCTTATCTTACCTCATTTGCACTCACTGTATATATACTTTTTGTTTTCTTTTTTTCTACTGTATTATTGACTATGTTTTGTTTATTCCATGTGTAACTCTGTGTTGTTGTATGTGTCAAATTGCTATGCTATCTTGGCCAGGTTGCAGATGCAAATGAGAACTTGTTCTCAACTAGCCTACCTGGTTAAATAAAGGTGAAATTTAAAAATTTAAAAAAGCTCAATGGAGAATCTCAATTGAAAATGCTTTTTAGTCTAGGACTAGGCTTAATCTGTGTCTGGGAAACCAGATCATAGTGTTAAATGCAATGTATAGAGTATAGAGTAATACGACTACAGATATAGACCCACAAACTGATCAGTACTCTACAACATCTACAATATGGCGTCACCATTGTAGCAGGTAGAACTGAACCTGTTACACAGTATATAATACAATAAGGAACACAGGGAGAAAATCAAGAAAGGAAAACAAGGAGTACCACAGAGAGACACTCACTCAGTCAGCCAGTCAGTCAGAGCGCCCAGTTTTCAGTAATTGCTGCCAGCAAGTGAGCCACTCCATATGAATGGAAGTGCAGTAAAGCATCAGTGTCCATGATCAGTGTCTGCCCCCCCCAACCCTTCTCTAATCCTCTTGTGCAGAGTGAGAGGATGAAAGTACTGGAGGCTGGACAAAGAGAGGGAGGGAGGGTTTTCTTCCTTTAATGCTGGCCATCTATAATTACATGTAATGAGATCTTTGTCTTGTAACATTATAGAGATGTTCTTGAAGTCATCCCGGAGGTTTGAATCAGGGAAAGTACTTCCCTTGGTCTGAATGAGGAAGAGCAGCACCAACGCACACCTCCAGTCCCACTCACAGTTCTGAGATCCACATGTGCTGTAATTACCCAAGTCTCATTGAAGTCTCCTCTATCTACTCTCTCAGCTGGATGAATACCATCCACCACTTCCCTATTACATAAAGTGACACTCCTAGAGATTCAACATAGTGTCCCATCCTGTCCTTATCCTCCACCACCCAGAAAACAGCTCCAACCCTCTTTTGATGTCTTTGACTGACTGCCGTAATGGGCCATCTTGGCGAGTGAATGTATGTTTTTGTGTGTGTGTGTGTGTGTGTGTGTGTGTGTGTGTGTGTGTGTGTGTGTGTGTGTGTGTGTGTGTGTGTGTGTGTGTGTGTGTGTGTGTGTGTGTGTGAATGTATCTTTTTGCAAAAAAGCTTGTAAAAAGCAAAAAACAAACTTCCTCCCGAGGGAAATATTGGAGAGTTTGGAATCAGATGCTGAACTATATCTAATATCTGACACACATGCACACACACACATGAAACACACACTCATAGCGTGCACACACAAGCATGGACACAGACGTAACCTTCGTCACCCACACTGCCTTCATTGTGTTGTTTAGGAGGCCTTGGATTTTTTCTGGATGAATACCAGCATTAAATTAGCATGGAATAAATCTAAGCAGGAATCATTCTAAAAAAGGCTGAACAAATCTGAAGCAGTCTAGCCTGTAGTAGAGCATATATGGGTGAAGAGGTGCACTTGAGATTTCTAAGAAACAGAAAAACACCAGATTTTTTGGTTAAAGTGGCCTTACATTAACATAGTTAGTTCGTTTATACACATGGAGACTACTACCATGTTAGAGCTAGAGTGTCATTTTCAAATGAACCAAAGCACTGGCAGCCTGTGAGGGCACGAGGAGGTACTCAATAGTCAGCTCTCAGGTGGGGTTTGGAAGAAAGTGATTTAAGTGTGTGCGTGTGTGTGTTTAAGTGTACGGTAGGTTCCTAGACTAGTCTACTAGACTCCTCGTCATAGAGAAGAAAATGACCCAATGAGCCCAGACACACGCTCTCTCTCTCTCTCTCTCTCTCTCACACACACACACACACACACACACACACACACACACACACACACACACACACACACACACACACACACACACACACACACACACACACACACACACACACACACACACACACACACACACACACACACACACCTGTATGGGTGGGCCTTGTTGTTTGTTCTGTTTGTTTCTTTTTATTGAGGGAAGTTGCATTGCCGAGCGGCTCTCGAGCCGTGGAAGAGTGTGTGCCATGTGGATCCGTTCTCAGCCTCCACTCTGCACGGGGGCTAATTTGCATTCCTTTGTGTGTGGATAAAGGACACCTATTCTGTAGGACAGAGTTTACCAGCTGCCATCCAAGGCTAGTCCTTATTAGAGCCCTGCTGTTTCTCTGAGAACGCCAGCACATGTTCAACACGCGCTCCCACTCACACACAAGCAGACAGGCACACAGGCAGAGACAGACAGACAGACACGGAACACTTATAAGCGTGCCCCACGTACACACACACACACACACACACACATGAATGTATGAACACACACACACAGAAATATATACACACACACTCACACACACACAAATGTCTACAGTGGTTCTTTGACAACGCCATTTGCCCAACCTCATCCATCTATCTGCATTCATTCTTACCAACCACAAATACAACTCGAAACGATGTGAGAACATTAGGGGACTATTTCACCGGAGTTCTATGTGATTCACCTGAGTCCTAACATTGTTAGCAGGAGAAATCATCTGACAAAGGAAATGTAATGGTTTAATGTCCAAGGAACTTTCCCCTGAAGTTCTGATAATGTTGCTTTTTGGAAGTGTTTTGAGAGGCAATAGCCGTTAGCTGGGAATGTACCAATACAAGCTTAGGTACCTGAACAAATGTACATGAATCCTCACATTCAAATAGAGGTAGAGGGGCATACTTTGTCCTGAAGACCTTGCTCGTCATTCAAATGCACCTTCTCCAGGGTTCCATTGTATTAAGTCTATAAAATGTGGCCTCAGTTAAGCCATTGAGTCTAAGTGAAGACAAAATAAGATTTTTCCATTTTGAAAGCAAATGATTGTACCGAACACACAAGCTGAATAAAACACTTAATCTGCTTGCACAAGACAAGGAATTTATCCAAGTTCCACAGTTAAATTAGAATACATTCCCCAAACATAGTTTCTTACGTGGACCTCACTTTATGATGATAAAATACTGATCTTATTGTCCCACTTCATCTGATGACCTTATGTGCCAGAAAGGGAAAAGTTGGTGAAAGTTTTTGAATTATTTGATGGAGTAGCTTTGCGCTAGGAGTGGGCTTCCTGAGTAGATTCCCTGAGTAGTCTCATTTGTGCGATATCAATGAAACATCACAGATTGAATAGTTGTTGTAAGTCTGTAAAATATTTGAAGTGGCTCTGTGCTAGGGTAACTCTTTCCTGCAAGGTTCACACAGTATGGATTTTATGGATGTAATTGTGTTTGTGCCAGTTTACGGTGTGTGTGCATGTGTGCGTTTGTGCGTGTACAGACTGATATGAATGTGGTTAAGACGGGGGTCCGGGTGGGATGTGTTCATGGACCTCCTGATTGTCTGCGTCCAGGAACCAGATCAGGTCCTAGGGCACAAACTAACATCTGTTTAGCACAAACACTCCACAGCATCTGTGACCCCCCTCCACAATCCACCAACACACACACACACACACACAGGCCTTTATTTTATGTCAAAATACAAAATGTCATTGAAACCAAGCACGTTTTCTGGGCTGAAATTGATAGTTTGTGGGGAAGATCAGAGATTTCATGGAGGAAAACTAATGATACAATTGAAGAGTTTCAGTCCAAAATGCTATATGTCCATTTTCAGAAATGTTGGTAAATTAGCTTTTTTGTTTAAAGACTTTATGAAAGAGATTGGTATGCTTTCCCCCCGTCTAGTCATGGGTTATTAAATTACAGACATGTATTTGCTTGAAACTAGATGGTTTCATTTCAGAGACAAACAATCATGTTGCAAAACGAGATATATCCGCCTCACTAACCACGTTTCCATCTTCAGTTTTTATGCAAGTAAAGTCGTATAGTATATTAAAAAAAACATGACATTTGTGATGCAATTTTATAAATGCAGACAGATCATTTATTCATTCAACATGGTGGGATCAGAGTAGGCAAATGCGCTATTTAAGGCAACCGTTTTTGTGACAAAACTATCGGTAGAGTTGAAATTGCGATGAAAACACATTGAACGTTTGATTTTTATTCGGTACATAAAAACTTTATCACGCACTGATTTGTATCTGCAACAAGTCCGTTTGGTGGAAACACCACCGGTAGGAAAAGGCACATATTTTCTTTATGCAGACTTTTTAAATATTTGCATAAAAATCTGTTGCCAAATTGGATGGAAGCCTAGCTACTCTCAATGAAAAAAGTAGCACTGCAAGGTTTGACGCAGTCAAATGTGATAAATAATTACATTTCGTTGGTGGCACCTTAATTGGAGAGGACAGGCTTGTAGTAATGGCTGGAACGGCACCGATGGAATGATAATCAAACTCATCAAACACATGGTTTCCATGTGTTTAATACCATTCCATTAACTCCATTCCAGCCATTATTATAAGCCGTTCTCGCCTCAGCAGCCTCATGTGGTACAAATTATACATTTGTGGCATCAGTATTTTAAAACATATATACAGTGGGGCAAAAAAGTATTTAGTCAGACACCAATTGTGAAAGTTCTCCCACTTAAAAAGATGAGAGGCCTGTAATTTTCATCATAGGTACACTTCAACTATGACAGACAAAATGAGAAAAACGTTTCCAGAAAATCACATTGTAGGATTTTTTATGAATTTATTTGCAAATTATGGTGGAAAATAAGTATTTGGTAACCTACAAACAAACAAGATTTCTGGCTCTCACAGACCTGTAACTTCTTCTTTAAGAGGCTCCTCTGTCCTCCACTCGTTACCTGTATTAATGGCACCTGTTTGAACTTGTTATCAGTATAAAAGACACCTGTCCACAACCTCAAACAGTCACACTCCAAACTCCACTATGGCCAAGACCAAAGAGCTGTCAAAGGACACCAGAAACAAAATTGTAAACCTGCACCAGGCTGGGAAGACTGAATCTGCAATCAGCTTGGTTTGAAGAAATAAACTGTGGGAGCAATTATTAGGAAATGGAAGACATACAAGACCACTAATAATCTCCCTCGATCTGGGGCTCCACGCAAGATCTCACCTCGTGGGGTCAAAATGATCACAAGAACGGTGAGCAAAAATCCCAGAATCCCAGTGAATGACCTGCAGATGGTTGGGACCAAAGTAACAAAGCCTACCATCAGTAACACACTACGCCGCCACGGACTCAAATCCTACAGTGCCAGACGTGTCCCCCTGCTTAAGCCAGTACATGTCCAGGCCCGACTGAAGTTTGCTAGAAAGCATTTGGATGATCCAGAAGAAGATTGGGAGAATGTCATATGGTCAGATGAAACCAAAATAGAACTATTTGGTAAAAACTCAACTCGTCGTGTTTGGAGGACAAAGAATACTGAGTTGCATCCAAAGAACACCATACCTACTGTGAAGCATGGGGGTGGAAACATCATGCTTTGGGGCTGTTTTTCTGCAAAGGGACCAGGACGACTGATCCGTGTAAAGGAAAGGATGAATGGGGCCATGTATCGTGAGATTTTGAGTGAAAACCTCCATCCATCAGCAAGGGCATTGAAGATGAAACATGTCTGGGTCTTTCAGCATGACAATGATCCCAAACACACCGCCCGGGCAACGAAGGAGTGGCTTCGTAAGAAGCATTTCAAGGTCCTGGAGTGGCCTAGCCAGTCTCCAGATCTCAACCCCATAGAAGATCTTTGGAGGGAGTTGAAAGTCTGTGTTGCCCAGCAACAGCCCCAAAACATCACTGCTCTAGAGGAGATCTGCATGGAGGAATGGGCCAAAATACCAGCAACAGTGTGTGAAAACCTTGAGACTTACAGAAAACGTTTGACCTCTGTCATTGCCAACAAAGGGTATATAACAAAGTATTGAGAGAAATTTTTGTTATTGACCAAATACTTATTTTCCACCATAATTTGCAAATAAATTCATTAAAAATCCTACAATGGGATTTTCTGGATTTTTTTTTCTCATTTTGTCTGTCATAGTTGAAGTGTACCTATGATGAAAATTACAGGCCTCTCTCATCTTTTTAAGTGGGAGAACTTGCACAATTGGTGGCTGACTAAATACTTTTTTTGCCCCACTGTATATGTCATATAAAAAAATGATCAAAACAGTAATATGAGATCAGAGCTCTGGTAAAAAGTAGTGCACTATACAGGGAATAGGGTGTCATTTGGGACGAGGCCTTTTCTCTAACCAAACGCTGTAGCATGAGGCTAGATTTATGATGTGTTGAATTTGCGTGTGAAATATACAGGACACAAACATTCCATTCCATATAAACAATGGATATATTTGGCAACAAAACCAATTGTAATGCACATTTCAAATCTATGTATATAAAATCTGAGGACAGTAACATTTTACACACCCATAAAGGTACCTAATAAGCATGAATTTCTGATGAAAAAGTACACGTGAAAAATGGGCAGATAAAGTGTTTGGTAAATAAACTGTTCAATTACAGGGTTAATAAACCCTTTGATAGCGACAGGGTTGAATTAAAGGATAACGTCTGTGTGAATACCTGATTATTAGCTGTGAGGGGAAAATCGCTAGGTGTCCTCCCCAAACTACAAGCTGGCCTCATACACAGAGAGTGTGCTCTCATGTAGGGCATGTGAATGGCTAGACTATTAGCCTGTGTGCATTCAGGGTTGATCCTCTGGGACTGGATACACTCTGTTCTCCCAGTCTCTGGTCTGAAGTGGCCGCTGACACTCACGTCCATTTGATGATCCATGTTTCACAGTCACACGACTATTGTTTTTCTTTGTTTCTCCATCTCTCTTCCTTTCACCAGTTCTCCCCCGTCAGTCTATTTTGCATGAATTGAATCTAGATGGATTGTTTATTATTTTTAATAGAGGTTTTACCAAGAACACCGTCGAATGAGGAAAGCCATCACAAGGGCACTTCAGTGATATCACCAATAGGTGCCCGGCTCGCTCAAGTACTGTTATTCGAGCTGCTGTTGAGTGGCGTCAGGAGAGTTTAATCAAAACTCAGTTTGAAAAATATGGAATATGATCATCATTGTCATTACGTTTGCCAACACTGAGCAACATTAGTGGAATAAAATTATATAACCAATGTTAGGGAAGAAAAGCTGCAGCAAGAGAGAGGTTTTGGCACCTTTCATAATGTCTGCAGCCTTTTTGAAAAGGGATTGGTCAAATGAAACCTTATCCGAAATGTCCTTACATTCCATCCTGCCATTCCCAGAACACTTCGATCAATATTCATGCGGGGAGTTTTATCATAGTCACCAAGCCCTCTTTTTTGTCATAAAATGTGATCATTCCATTGACCACGGACACACAATACAAACAAGATGAAGTGCTCCTTCGGGAATTAGCAGCTTTCCTCTTACAGAGTTAGGAACCCGTTCAGATAGCTCTGAACAATCAAGTACTGGAATTATAATCCTGTAATTACCATCATATTCTTCTCATGCTCATATGTGTATGAGCAGGAGTATGTGTATATATGTATGTGTATGTGTGTGTGTGTAGTAAACAGACCATTTTTCCCCTTCTCTGCTTTTTTGCGTGCCATTATTCAGATTGCACATCACTACTAGTGGGAAGGAAATCTGATTGGCTTTGACTGCTGTCACAATACAGACAGCAGACATGTTTGGTGAAAAATTAGATTTTCCCCCCTCTGTGCAGCAGAAAAATTAACCCGGCGGAATTATTTGCCTGCAACTACTAGAGCTTGTGGTAATTACTTTAATGATGTCCCCGCGCCGTCACCGACTCAGTGCCACGATCAGTCAAAGGCTGATCAGAAAATACAATTTCAGGGGACACACGGGGCAGGCACAATCATCTCATTAATACATGCTAATATAGCAGGGAGAAAGAGAACAGAGCCCAGACTGCTGCCTGATTCTCTAATAGGACATGAAACAACACTTGAAGCACATATTATACAGATGACGACCCCTCTGATTTTACACTGGAAAAACCAAGGGTGTTGACCTTCACAGTAATGGAAGACACAAAACTTTGGCCTTGCAGAAATCCTTTCTATAACCACAAGCAACTTCTACACTGTCATATCAACATTATTGGAAGTCTGAATCTCTTGCAATTCATTGCATGTGAATATCATACAGTACACGCAAAGCATACACATGAATATATTGTAACAAGGATCTAGCCAGAAAATTCTTGAAATCTGCATATTGGCCCAAGAAATTGGACAAATGATACGAAATGAACGCAGACAAATCAGAGTAATTGTACAGTACGTAAAGAAAACAAAAACAGAAGACATAATTCTTCAGGAAAAAATATATATACGGTATATACCGTAAAATAATAAAAAATTGAATACGGTGTATGGTACAAAATATTTTTGGGGACTGGTCCAAAAAGACATGGTGGATGAACAAGCATGGTAGACTACTGATTTGCACAGCTGTTCCCCTTCATATCCACAAGCATGTGACCATGGTCTCTGGGTTTTACTCTTGACCGCCTTACTGCTCTGCTGCTTGCTTTTGGTCCCTAATGTTATCCACGGAGTTGTTTGATTCTGATACGCCCTGAAAGGAAGGAGACATACGTAGCTATAACAACATCAATGCGCTTCGCCAGGTTTTCAAGTCAGGGACATGTCTTATTATAATTATTACCTAAATATGATTTATTTCTCTGAGAAACAACTCGTTGTATGCCCCGAACTGTCAGACCACTTTTGTTGTGTAGTTTTTCTTCTTACATCTTCCTTCCAAATCCTAGGAAATCTGGAAATCATTTATTTACATTTTGCATCTGCATAATGAACTGGGGAGCCAATGGCAGCCCTGGCTGGCCGGAGACAGGGTGGCATGCCTTCAGTTTTAATGGGCACGTTGAGGAAACTTCCAATCCTTCTTGACATTTCTCATAGTGAAATAAACGTGTTCTGGGTCAGAGTGTCTATTAGGAAAATAAGAGACGAACAAGTCAATTATACTTCATTGACTGCATAGCCAGGGGACCTCATTATCGGGATCAGGGAGGTCCATGCTGCAGCAGCCCGCTCCTGTGTGTAGCTCCTGATTAAGTTGTGGAAGAATGACAGGGCCCTTTTCCCCCTCTTTTACGCAGAGGAAGAGGCAAACACACAGATACACACACAAACGTACACACACAAACGTGTACACACACACACACACACAGAAATTGTTGACACGTTCAAAAAAGTGAGAGGCGCACTCTGTCAGGGGGATGCAGGCGGGGAGGTTTTTGAGCTGCTGATAGGGTCACGGAAGTGGATGCAATGGGAAAACAGTTGTGGCAGGGGATGTTGCGAGCTGTCATGCACAGCCTGGATGCATGGCCTTGGGTTGGGATTGGAGGGTTGGGGGAGGGTGGGGGCGGCGCGGGCTGAGGTGGAGGCGGAGACGCGGGTTAAAAAAAGCAGAGCCTGGGGTTTGGTGGGCGGAGTGGTGCATGTTTTTTTCCTTCCCTCTATCTGCTGGGCTCTTCTTGACTGCGAGGACAACGTGATCTGTTGACGTTGATGGGATGAGCGCAGACAGGGTACAGGGAGCCTGGCTTGTCTTTCCTAGTGCTTGCATTGTGTGCATCACATAGCCAGTGTTTTAGCTAAGGCTCCAATGAATTAGTCTAAGTGCAGATCTGGACCACTGGGAATTGATCAGCAACCAGTCACCTTATCTGTGACAATACTGTTCACACTTCTGACTGGAGAAAGGCAACGTAGTAATCTCATATTTAAAGTCACATGTGTGTTGTTTAACCCTACATTTTCCTTGTCTTCTGTTTGTAATGTGGTGTTTTTACTACAGACAATATTTGTATTTTGACAAATACAGAAATAGTTTGACAGGAAACAAACAGATGAAAGTAAATCTGGAAATAGACTGATGTTGACTAGGTGAAGACAAATACTGACCAAAAATCTGACTATATGAACAACATGGCCATTTTACTGTGTTTTTGATAGCCTGTTTAAATCTGGAATGTTCAGTCCTTCTGGAATTGATGAATACATCTCACTCACCACTGACCTGCAAGGAATGATATGCCTTGTTTCAAATTAAAATAGGAAATAAACCCACCAAACTGTTTCAGATGAATTGTTGAATTTCTGATCAAAAATATTTTTTTTGTTATCGTTTAAAATTCTCCTATGTGAATCACATTTGTTGACCACAATTGATAAATGAAATCTGTAAGTAGCCTTGTGTTTGTCCACACGCATACCTAGCACAAAGGAACCACACAAGGAAGGGTCCCGGCCATATCTGCTTGCGTACCTCCGTTATTGCTCTCTGAAACATGACTGATTTGATTATTTGATGACAGCTTATTTCCAAAATTTGTTTCGGCACCATATGTCTCTAATGTGCAATTCCCTTTTATAAAAATGCTTCGCCCTGGGGTCTGTGAAAGGCCACGCACTTCTCATACCTGGAGGGAGATTGGCTTGTGAGTTCAGACATGCATACTCCACTGGATAAAGCGCAACGAACCGCAATCTAGTCCATGTTCAAGAAAAATCATTTTTTACTGCGTCTCTTTTTTATGATGAATTAATAATGCAGCTCGAGGCTACAAGTGCAGTTTTTGAATATCTTGGCCTCAACAAACCTACCCAATCAAGCAGAATAAGGGGATAGAAAGCACTTCTTTCATTATTTTCCAAGTCCTCCGACAGTACTATCCTTATTATAATTTGTTGCCCAGTCTTGTTTTCCTGAGTAATCTTAAAATATGAGCAAGCTCTTCAATTCATACAAATTTTAACCAGCTTTACAACCTGTGTCTCATCACTATAATTGGTTGTTAAGTGGAGTTGACAGCATGTAAGTGATGACCAAATTAAACATCATGGCAGAGTCTGTCCATAACAGTGATGGTAAACCAAATTGGAAGAATAATGGCATTAGACCCAAGATGGATATTCTTCATTATTCCATTGATTTTAAATATCCATAATTATATTCTGAATAAAATAAAAAGCAATTACATGACTTTAACATTTGCCTTGATTATATTCTGACATTTTCAATAAAACATATATAAATAGTTAACTTCCATAGTAAATACTATATTGAGATGAACACGATTACATTATAATCCTATTTATTGTCTTATATTAGTAGTCTATGACTGACATCTGTATATAATAGATAACAATGCAAGTATTATATAGCAATACTACTGATTATAATTTTTATTAACAAAATCCTCCTCATCCTATTTGGATAATCTAACCCCATACAGTATCCTATACACTTGCTTAAGCAATGTCCTGGGGTTGGGCTGTTAGGGATTAATAAGTTTCTCCATGCAGACTGCAGAGCAGGGCATTTGTATTTGTTATGGATCCCCATTAGCTGCTGCCAAAAGGCAATTAAGGTAGTTATACAATTTTAAAAACATTACAATACATTCACAGACTTCACAACACACCATGTGCCCTCAGGCCCCTACTCCACCACTACCACATATCTACAATACAAAATCCATGTGTACGTGTGTGTATAGTGCGTATGTTATCGTGTGTGTGTGTATGCATGTGTCTGTGCCTATGGTTGTGTTGCTTCACAGTCTCCGCTGTTCCATAAAGTGTTTTTTAATCTGTTTTTTAAAATAAAATTTTACTGCTTGCATCAGTTACTTGATATGGAATGGAGTTCCATGTAGTCAAGGCTCTATGTAGTACTGTGCGCCTCCCATAGTCTGTTGTGGACATGGGGACTGTGAAGAGACCTCTTGTGGCTTGTCTTGTGGGGTATGCATGGGTGTCTGAGCTGTGTGCCAGTAGTTCAAACAGACAGCTCGGTGCATTCAACATAAATACAAGTAGTTATGAAGTCAATCTCTCCTCCACTTTGAGCCAGGAGAGATTGACATGCATATTATTATTATTAGCTCTCTGTGTACATCCAAGGGCCAGCCGTGCTGCTCTGTTCTGAGCCAATTGCAATTTTCCTAAGTCCCTTTTTATGGCACCTGACCACACGACTGAACAGTAAAACTAGGGCAGGGATGAGGTCACTAATGAGGGATAGGAGTGCACACAGTATCCTACACATCTCATTCACACCTAACATATGGGGAAACCTGGCCAGGCAAAGTTCATAATCGTACAAAACATATAGCTATCGATGGCAATCGCACACAAAACATTTGGTTCTGGAAGCTGACATTAAGAAATGTCAAACGACATCTCAAGCAGTGCCCCACCTGTTTTGAGACCCAGATTTTTAGCAAAAATGGGAGCTTGCCTGTTTTGCATGTTATTTTGGCATTAATACGTGTCACATATCAGTTTGCAAAGAATGTAAAGAAAATATGTATCATTGAGTTAATAAAGCCACATACAAACGTGGTCTCTTTTTTGTTTTCTTGAGTAAGCCAGAAGAAAATATGGAGCATAGCGTCGTGATTGGCTCAGTGTTCTGTCACTCATGGGGACACTTAATCACTGCCAAGTCTAAGGGTGGACCTTGAAAAGTTGAGCCCTATCACGTGTCAGGTATGACCCAGATGCAGACAGTGTCGAAGAAACAAAAGTTTATTTCTAGTACAGAGGCAGGCAAAGGCAGGCAGGGGTCAGTAATCCAGAGAGGGTGCAAAGGGTCCAGAACGGCAGGCAGTCTCAGGGTCAGGGCAGGCAGAAGGGTCAATAATCCAGTGAGGTGGGGCAAGGTATAGAACAGCAGGCAGGCTCAGGGCAGGCATAAGGGTCAAAACCGGGAAGAACTAGGAAACAGGCACAAGAAACAGTAAGTAAGTTATTCATTTTATCGCTATTTCTGACTTTCATGATGCCTCTGCTGGTTTGGAAAATGTTTTTAATGCTTTGTACACGGGGTGCTGTCCTCAGATAATCGCATGGTATGCTTTTGCCGTAAAGCCTTTTTTAAATCTGACAAAGCGGCTGGATTAACAAGAAGATTTAAGACACTTGTATTTTCATGAATGTTTAATATTACTATTATTGTATTTTGAATTTCGCGCTCTGCAATTTCACCGGATGTTGTCGAGGTGTGCCGCTAGAGGCACGTCTAGCCCAAAGAGGTTTTAATTTGATGACTGTTATTTATTTAATCCACTAACTATGTTTAAATGTTACCCAATTTAATTAATCATGTAACAACTAACTCATTAGGAATTTGGGGCACCACGGAAGAGGTTGTTTAAAGAGTTACCATCTCCCAAATTAAACTCTATAAGATATATATCAATAAACAGTCATACATCGATAAACAGTCATCTTATTAATCATTACCTCTTATCATATCATCATTCTGAAAAGTCATAACCTTACGCATCTGCAAAAACTCCAGCACTACTCATGATTCTGTACTACACAAATTGGTTTAATTATTTATTCACTGGCTAAATAAATAATAACAGGATAAAATACACACTTAATACATGAGACAAAGTTACAATATGGTGGCTTTCTACACAACGACAAGGAGAGGGAGGGAGTGAAAAGACACTTATCGTTAATACATTTCAGAACTATTCTTACATAATCATATAGTTTGCACACTAATCACCTGTCTCAGTGATTGTCTGAGAGGGGAGTTTGTTTTCCCCATTTATGTTATTTTATCCGTTATTCTATCTGGTAAGTTAACTGAGAACACATTTTAATTTGCTGCAACGACCTGGGGAATAGTTACAAGGGAGAGGAGGGGGATGAATGAGCCAATTGTAAACCGGGGATTATTAGGTGACCTTAATGGTTTGATGGCCAGATTGGGAATTTAGCCAGGACACCGGAGTTAACACCCCTAATCTTATGATAAGTGCCATGGGATCTTTAATGACCGCATAGAGACAGGACACCCGTTTAACGTCCCATCCGAAACATGGCACCCTACCCAGGGCAGTGTCCCCAATCACTGGCCTGGGGAATTGGGATATTTTATAGACCAGAGGAAAGAGTGCCTTCTACTGGCCCTCCAACACCACTTCCAGCAGCATCTGGTCTCCCATCCAGGGACTGACCAGGACCAACCCTGATTAGCTTCAGAAGCAAGCCAGCAGTATGCAGGGTGTTATGCTGCTGGCTTCATTGTGTTGCTGCTGGCCCCATTGTGTTGGTATTCAGGATTTGGACCACGATGGACATGAGCTGCAGCTCACCGTCTCTCTGGACAAAAACAAGGTATGTTTATTTCTCCACTCGTGTTGAGGCTCAAAGTTCCAACCATTTCAAATGTGTAGCTCCCGCTTCACATTTCCTGGTTTGTGAGATTAAGCGTTTAAACCACTTTAGACGTGGGCTGCAACTCCCCATCTATCCTGGTCTATGAGATTCAACGTTTAAATCACTTTAGATGTGGGCTGCAACTCCCCATCTTTCCTGGTCTATGAGATTCAGAGTTTAAACCACTTTAGACATGGGCTGCAACTTTAATGTTAATCTCTGTTGGCAATCCTTTTATGCACCCTGGCCAAAAGGGACGGTACCGTCAGTCTGACTTGCTCTCTGACCTCATTCGGGGTGTGGCTACTTACTACGCACAAAGTTATGTAAAACTATGATCTCTTATGGCTCCTAAAATCATATACATATCTTAACAAAAATACTTTCATCATTTTCTATATTATATGTGTAAGAATATTTCAAAAATAAATACACAACGAAGAAGTTGAGAGGTTAATAGAGTACTAAAGGCCAAGAGGACTAAAAGTCAATGGAGTACTAACGATCAATGGGAACAGTGTTTTTTCTGTAATAGAGGATTAATGATCAATGGGTCAGAGACATGGGAGGAATTTGTCTATATATTGAGCCTGAAATAGGATACTGGCTATTTGGCCATTGGCCCAGTTTTATTGCAAGGAATTCTAATTGCTTAACCACAGGCAAGGGCTGGGTTATAAAACTGAATCCTGTCCCTTTGTTCTGTGGACAGAATCACAGGAGAGAATCACTGAAGACAGGGGAGAATGAACATCTACCTCTCAGGATAACATCTCCTCTTTGAATAAACCTATTTTCCTCCCCCTGATTTGCTTTGGGGTCTGTGTTATTGAAGAGTAACACCAACTGCTAACACTTTGCGCCGTGATCCGGAGGAATTGGTCTTGACAATCTCAACTGTGTGTTGATCCAGGGAAAAGAGAGAGGGCTGAGCGCAACCCACAGGATTCAACTCTTAATCTCCTGATTGACTGCTAACATATATCTGGTAGAAAGAGGAGGAAGGGAAAGCGCTACTAAGGTACACAATAGTACATTTTGGTAGATAGAAGGTGCTCTTTGGTAAAAGGGGTAAATTGGTCATCAAAAAGAGAGGAGGACCAAGGCACTCTTGATATAATTGATTAAAATGCCTTTATTAATTAGTATGGCATGTTCAATAGAAAAAAGTTTTTCGTTTCGGCTGCATGGCCTTCGTCAGGGAGTACAAAAAGAAAAGAAAAAAAGGAATACAATGTCCTCTTTTGAACAGCTTTTCAATTATACCTAATTGGAACAGGGAGTGGTTACACAGTTGATTGGACACACCTAGTAAGCAATACTATACACATTAAAAGGTAAAATACTGTAGCTATGTTATCATAAAAATACAACTCCAAGCTAAAAGTATCAGAACACTAAAAGGTAGTTCTAAACCTTAAATATGACTGGGAGAAGTGTCAAGAATAAGAAAGCAATAGATAGTACACTAGAACACAGCAAAACATGAACAACAACAGTCTAACCATAGCTGAGGGCAATCGAGCAAAATGTCCACTAGATGACAGCAAATGGACCCATCACGACGCTACAGGAAGTGTGAGAAATCCATATCTTCATTTAAACCAGGGTATTTAGTGGCCTGTAGTTTGTAAATCCAAAAACGTTCCCTTTGGTTTAACTGTTTAAGACGGTCCCCTTTTCTAATAGAGGCCGGAATATGATCAATACCCATAGCTTGTAGGGAGGCAGGGTTGCCACGGTGTAGGGACTTGTAGTGCCTTGCCATGGGGTAGTCTTCATTGCCTACCCGTATGGCATACTTGTGTTCCGCTAAGCGATCTTGAAGATGTCTCTTTGTCCGTCCAATGTAGAACACCTTGCACTGTGGACATTCCAATCTATAGATGACATGAGTGGTTTTGCAGTTAATGAAATGCTTGACGTAATACTCCATTTTGGAAGCTGTGTCAACAAAATACTTCTTCTTACTGCAATGGTTGCAATGGTTACATTTAAAGGAGCCCTTGGGTTTGTGGTCAAGCCAAGTTTTTGGAGAGTCACCCGGAAGATAACTGTGGACTAATTTGTCATTTATAGGGTAGGACATCTCTTAAAGCTTATGACTGGTGGCTCAGGAAAGACTTGGCGTAGTAGCGTATCACTTTGGATGATTCCCCAATTATTGTTAATGATTCTTTTAATGTTCTCTGCTTCAGTGCTGTATTTTGTAACAAAATACACTCTCTCCGATGTATCACGAGGCACTCCCCTTCGCAACAAGTTCTCTCTGTCATGTAATCCAGCCCTTATACTGGCATCTTTCAGGACCTGAACGCTGTAGCCCTGATTCAAGAAGCGATTCTCCAATTCAGCAGATTTGACACTGTAGCCTGTTTCCTGATCACAAATTCTGCGGACTCTTTGGAATTGGACATATGGAATATTCTCTTTTAGCCTTTTGGGGTGAAAGCTGTCTGCCCTCAGAATGGTATTTAGGCTTCCTAAAGATTGATATGTGCAAACAACCTTTGTCATTTTTACTAATGTCGAGGTCCGAAAAATGAATGTTATCCTTGCTGTACTCCATAGTTAGTTTGATGTTAGGGTTAATGTTGTTAAGGTATTGGTGGAAGGAAATAAGTGCATCTTCTGAGTCGGACCAAAACAGGCAAACATCATCAATATAGCGTCCCCACCACATAATCCGGTCAAATAAATGGTTATTAGAAGGATCCAAAATGAAGTAATTTTCCCATTTACCCAAGTACAAACCAGCATAGGAAGGGCTGAAAGCTCCCATGGCACACCCTTTGACCTGTTTAGAAATACGGTCCCGAAAGATTTAAAAAAAAAAGATAATAATAATAAAAGATAAATGATGTTATGATTAAGAGTCAGTGAGACAATGAATTCTGTAGGAGGCATCTCAGTTACAGGCCAGGTACTCAAGAAATGGTGCATAGCTGCCAAACCTTGTTCATGCTCAATGGTGGTGTATAGAGACTCCACATCCATGGTGACTAAAAAGGAAGCGGACCCTATATTGTTCAATTCCTTAATTTCTGTGTAATATCCAATATTCTTTGAAAGAACCAAATCAGGTAAAAATTAGTGCATGCAATGAGTGATACGTATCTGTGAAGTATAAGGTTCCAGTCCTTTGTTCTGTTGCGTGTTTGTTAAATCTCAATTTTTACACGTGTGGGTAATGTAAGCCTTCAACAAGCTTTTGAAGTGACCGCAAGTTTTATGGGTAACCAGGCCGTACAGAGACAAATGGTGTTCTATAGGAGGTTTGAGTCCTCAAGGGGTTATATATATATATATTCCATTAAACATCCACCGTTTCCAGCTACAATAGTAATTTACAACATTAACAATGTCTACACTGTCTTTCTGATCAATTTGATGTTATTTTAATGGACAAAAAATGTGCTTTTCTTTCAAAAACAAGGACATTTCCAAGTGACTCCAAACTTTTGAACGGTAGTGTAAATGACAAATGATGATCATCTAACCATCCGCATTCATGCTTGATTGTAGTTGGCCACCTCTCCAAAAACTTGGCTGATGTTCCCTCAAAAAACAGCAGCACAAAATCCTGTTCAATCTGAAACAAATAAGACAAAGAACAAAACATTAGTTTTGTGCAAGTCCATTTCTTTCTCATAAAACATTCCATTTTAACCTACAAAACCAAGTTTGAGTAAATCACCAGCCTACACACTAATTGAACTACTATTACGGAAGTGTTGTTATTGTTTAAATTTACTGGCAAACCTCAATTGGCATCTGGAAATTAAACAACATTTATACAACTTAAAACATAAAAACATTGTTTTTTACCAAGCCCTTCACATCCAGAAAGCGTGGAAATTTGGTTAGGATGGTGGAGCATTTACTCAGGTCGTGGGTCATCTTCTTCCTGTACTCAAAGGTCAATTTCATTTTCCGTTTGACTGTTTCTTCATTAGAATAATTTTTCATAAGAGAAATGGCCTCTCTGCACCGGTCTTCACTCAGGGGAGCCAAACTGGATGAACTGGACTCCCTTTCAGCAGTTGGCCCTCCATAGTATAGTTGAGTGGGCCGTTTCTCAGATGAAGCCAAATTCCTCTGAATGGTTTGGATTCTATACGAGAGGTACACTTCTCCACTATTAGGGTCGTAATAATGTTCCTTAAGAAAATGAATATGGTTACTAATCTTGAAAGAAAAAACAAATAACCAAGTCCCATTTGCTCAGATACCATACCAGACTAATTAAACACAGATGCCCTTTATCAGTTGTAATGTATACTTACATATCCATTTGCGGTGTAGGGATCTTTCTGGTATGGGAACAAGGAGACTATGTCTTATGCAATTGTTTCTCTCACACTGCGCAATGGTGATGTCCTGACAATCCTATAATGTTATATCTAGGTGGCAATCAGAATCTCCACAAGCAGCTTTGGTCCCCAGTCAGCTAAATATCAGGAGTGATTTTTTAAATCAGTATCATGCCCATCGAGTTTTGCTACAAGAGAAATCTTCTACCAATAGCAATGTAGCTATTAGCAGTAGCCTGACCAATTACGTGACTGAGATACTGATACAGAAATCATTTTTAACATTCAGCAGATATTTAAACTTACCGTAAGAGTCTGTCATCTCCAAAACAAGAATGTTGATCATCTTTCGTTTGGTGCAGTCAGTTTAGTTTTGGCGTTTTCCTTGATGACAACCTCTCCACCAGACCTTTTCTTCAGTTTGCTCTCTATTAGCTGTAAAAAGAAAACAACAGTGAAAAATCCATTTGATGGCAAGTGAATTGAAGAATGAATTACAAACGTACATTTTTTGCCTCGTCATCAGATCTTTGATGCTTTCGTGAGGGGCTTCCATCCTCGCTCAAAATGATTGTATCATCCGACTCATGGTCTGAACCACCCATCACAGAACTGGCAGAGGCATGACTCATCAGGGAAGATTCTTAAATACAGGATGACAATACAATACATGTCAAATGCATGGTTATATTGAAATTGATGCCACAAGTAACCAATACTTGAAAACCAGCACATGCCTTTAGCATCATTGTTTAGTGTGAGATTGAAAACACCAAGATCTGGCCATTTCACCACCTCCTCAAACACATACCCATCATCTTCAGTTCCAGACCCATTGTACAGCTTTGCCTCTGATAAACTAGTAAGTGGGGTCTCAAATTTCAGGAAAGCTGTGACAAACATTAAAACAACAACCTACAATTACAATTGTAATCGCAATGGTAAGAGTAATCAGACTGACTTGTAAATCTATGAACACAATACATTTATTTCCAATCACAAACTTAAAGTTGACCTCAAATCAAAAGATTTTCAAGTGTCAGGTCAATGATCTTGACATCACCCTGATCAGCATGAAAACTAGGTCTGAAAGCAGTTAATGGTACGAGATAAGGCCAAAATGGATGAAAAGGCATTGTATTTGTATTTAAATCATGAAACATTATATCAGGATGACTACATACTCCTTTACTTAGCAATGCTAATTTCAAAGTGTATTATGAAAATATTGGATCATGACCACAACTTGTCTGATATTACTTAAAGCAGGTCCAAAACTACAGCAAACAGACTACTCAACTCACATTCACTGTCCCGAAATATGGATGGCCTAATTAGTCCAGTAAAATGCACTCATAATTCCAGCTAGTCACTATATTACGTTGTCATGTTCTAGGAGCAGTCTTACAAGACGGCCAAAATGAATTGGTCATAAAGCAAGTGGGAAACACAGTTAGTTAAGACTAGCTAGCTGTCGATGCAATGGTCACAATATTTATCTATAAGCATCACCCACAAGTCAAAAATGCAGTAACAATTTGGCTAAATAAACAACTCACCTTGAATCAGATTAGTCCTAAATATATAATAAGCAGCTGAAATAAAGAGAACAAACTAGCATGAGGCTAAAAAAGCTTGGTGCTGAAATGAGACACGCGCCCATGGAACCACCACGTAGAGCAGACTAACTGCACAGGACAGGGGCGAGCTAGTTAGCTAGCATACTAGCTATCTAGCAAAGACGTGCAAAAAGTGAAACGCAAGTAACTGCACACACAATTAAAACTGTTACTTTTTATGTAACACTGCACTCTGACAACCAAGTATCAAATATTTAAATTGAAATAGCTTAATAATATTAGTGAAATAATTGTTTAAAATTCACCTTTGCGTGGAACAAATTAGGATTTTGTTGATCCAACAATGGTGTCAAGAAAATAGGAAACTTGAATGCAGAAACTGGGCGGGGTTGTGATGATGTTTACACTTACTGAGTAAAAGTCTACACTAATAGAGTAAAATTGTATACCTTAGCAATTAACACCAGTTATCAGCACTGATGCTAGGGGTCATTTGGCACTGCCAGTTGCTAAAACAACTCTATGGGAGTTGATCACTTTTGACACAGTGAATTTAACACGGGTGATTTACTGTGTAGTGTATGGCTACAATATGTGAAACAGCTATTAGTCCCAAAGCAAAGGATCAGGAAATACAACAACAGATTTAGACAACATTCAAGACCTTAAATTATGATAAAAGAATACATAATCCTTACTTACATTCAAACCTCAATGTCTGTGCGGAGAACTCTGACGGCAGACTCTCTTTGTCTTTGATGATCCACAAGAGCCTTTCTACAGCCATGAACCAGGAGTTTCACCTTGTAGCATTCGGGCGCAGCAGCTGGAGGTCCCAAGCATCTTCAAACGTTTCGGCTGCAAGTGTGGATCTTCCTCATTTGTTCCAAAGTGCTTGGCACTTGCCAAATGTTGAACGGGACACTTTTTTTGTATGCTTTCAGGGCATCGACTGTAGATACTAAGTTGAGTAGGTGTCTAACACAACGCTGGTGCTTAAAACTATCATCTTCATTCAGGATCGTTGCCACATAAACCAACTCCACTTCTTCACTCTCCTCTTGTTCCTCCGCTTCATCATCTTCCTGTCCTGGCTGAGCTGCTTCACCACCACCACCCACTGCATCGACTGCCTCGTTATTTTCATCTTCTCCAAAAACTTGGAAAGCTTTCAAGAAGTTAAAGCCGTTGTCTGTTGTTCTCACAATCTTACCCCGGATTAATAACTGAGAATTTATGTAATTTATGGCGCCTGCCAACAAAGGTGTGCGGGCCTCTCAACCGTTTACAGGCCAGGGCAGCAGAGCATCTGTTGAAACTTTCAGGGTCTATCCAATGGGCTGTAACACCAATGCATTTCCATCTTCTTGCAGATCAGCAGTCGATGGTGGTGGTGATGTGATCAACTTGTCATGGCCTCAGTCACTTTATTTTCTTGGAGGTTTCATCAATACTGGAGCGCTTTGGGTCTTGATATGATCTTTGAGTTAAGCTGCAGATCCTGGACAGACTCTCTGAACGTTTCTTGTTCTACAACAGTGAATGTTTGGAGCCCTTGGACCACATACTTCACCACAGCTTCCCCACAATACTTAAGGTATAGGATCTGTTAAGGATTGCGTCAATCGAATCTGGTATCAGGATAAATATATACGGGTCTGCTGTAACACCACACAGGGTAGAACAGAGAACGGACTTGTTCCTGACAAAGTTATTATAATATACTCTGACAGAAGTAGTTCCTGCTTCCGAGCCGGCCTGTCAGATTAGAGACTGGACGTGGTTTAAACTCACTCAGCCTATCGTTGATTGTTGGCGCACGTGCTGGTCCCAGGCCCCTAGGTTCTTCAGCGGTCAGTTGTTGTAGTTGTTTGTTCCCTACACTATGTTCTGTATGTGTCCGTTTTTATGTTATTCTGTATTTTTCCATCACGAGAAAGGCCCATGGCCCTGAAACTGTTAACAATTAATTAGCTAGGTAAGAAGAACAAATTGATCAATTAACACAATGAATAAAATGTTAATGTTAGCTAGCTAGCTTGACCAGGGGTGTTTAGAGAAAAGGTATTTGGCTAGACTAACGTTAGCTGACTAAAATGTGCCCAGATACGGAAACTACTACGTTGGCTAGTTAGCGAACATTAGTTTATTTAGATTGCATTAGCTAACAAAGCTTCCAAATCTGGGCACATTTTAGCCAGTTAAAGTAGGTAGCTACTAGCTAGTGAACTATTTAGGAATAGGATTAACTAGCATCAACTAACACTGCTTGTTGCATTAGTAAAAGTGGGCTAGCTAGCTAGGTTAGCTAATGTTAGCTAGCATGCTAACGTTATTCTAGCTAGCTGGCAAGCTAACAGTAGGCTTACCTCAATGTTTTTTTTTTTAAATTCGATTTTAGATTCAACGGCGAGTTCTCGAACGCTAGTATTTCCTGGACTTTAAGTAAACATAACAGACATTTCATCCTGTAGGATGAATTGTTCATTCTGAGAAAATAAAACATTTATTTTAGATACGGCCAAGGGTGTTCGTCCTCATCAGGAGGTGGTGGTGGTAGAACATGTCAGACCTGCTTGTGCTATTTCGGACTTGCTTGGGCAAAGTACTGCTGAGTGGATGACTGTTTTGGAAGTGACAGGCTCCCGGTGTTGCATGTCGTCGAGTGCTGCCTTGAAAAACAAGTTCACCCATGGGTGCGCCATTGCTTGCTTCATTTTTTCAACATGATCCATTTTTTTTCTTCCAGCTTCAGATTGATTTGATTTTGAAGCGTGTCAGGGGAAATATATCGGAGTAAAATTATACTTTAAAAAAAATGTAGTTAAGTAAAAGTCGACAGAAATATAAATATAAAAGTAAAGACACTCTAAAAAACGACTTAAGTACAGTAACAAAGTATTTATATTTCCTTACTTTACACAACTGTGGGTATGTGATGTGTGTGTGTATGTGTATGTGCTCTCATGCATGCATGCATTCATGCACATGCATGTATGTGTGTGTGTACATGCGTTGGAGTGTGCATACATGTGCATGCTTGCATGACTGTGTGTGCATGTGTATGTGTTTGGCCAGCCTGTCTCTATGTGCTATGGTCTACTGGCCCTGTGAGTAGACCTGTCTGGTCCAGATTCTTTCTGGCCATTTAGCTTGGCTAATGGCCACTCTGCCACGGCAAATGGCCCACCTCTCCGCTCCGCCAGCCAGCCGTCACCCTGATAGGCCCTAATGTAAATATTTGGACCAGTCCTACCTCCCCCTAGGGGACAAAACAAGCTCTTTAATTGATATACTGTGCGTCCCCAACATCCTCTCTGTAACCCCCACCACGACCCCCCCTTTGAGTTTTGGGAAGGAACTGGTGTAAAAAATGGAACAAAAGAAATACAGCAGTGTAGGGGGGATAATGGATTGGTCTTATTCTGTGAAGAAGATGGTGTCACACTGAGTGTCCCTGGACCTTCAGATCTCAGCGGTGTGCATCTCTGGATCTGTCCTGACAAGAAGAGGAGTTTCGCTTGAGTTAATTCCTTTCAAGTCTTATCACAAGGTCGGATGTACAGACGTGAAAAAAGTGAAGCATTACAAAAATGAACTTGAAACGAAAGATAAAATACACAGCACCTTCTAGGTCTACACAGTTGTTCCGTTTAGTTCAGACAAAGTTGCAGAACAAATCTGCTCATGTGGGGACTGAAAATGAAATCACCAGCAGTGAAATCATTTGCCGCCAATTCTGACACAGAATATCATGTGAATGATCAGCTTGTCTGTTGAGTATCTCACAGTGCTTATTACTCTGAGGAACTGAAGCATACAATATTCATTCATCTCTTCGATAACAAGCCGTTATGTCAGAAACAGAGCATGGCACTATGTGGCCACTATCCACACTCTCTGCAGGTCTTTAATATCAAGTCCCTCTGAAAACTTCATTAGCTATATAGAGTTAAAAAAAAACTGAACTTTCTCTTCAAACAAAAAAACAGGGAGCATTGCATAGCCCAAGGGGCATACGTACAAAATCACAGAGACCCCTTGAAAGCTTAACTAGGTCACAGTGTCAGGAGACTCATTTAGGACACGTGGCTTGGGCTGGGATCACTTCACACTTCCCCACGCGCTGGCTAATTGACCGTAATTGCCAAATTTACTGGTCAGTAATCTACTTTTAATTTGTTTTCTACTCCCCCTCCTCCTTCCCTCTCTTCAATCCAAAGAGTTGAGAAGAGGGCCAGCCCTGTCCCGAGTGTCATGTTCAATAACGCAGCTCAGGATGGGACCCAATTAGCATTGTGAGCTGAACCCTCAAAAAAGGCAACCTAACGGCGACATATCCTGGGGACATAATTGAACGCGACACCAGCTTTAATTTGAATCTATACTGCCTACGGGCTGGGCTCTGAAATAAGTTTGTCTTAAAGGTCATGTAAACTACGGGAGCTCAGATTTCACTATTTGTCCAATGAGAAGAAAGATTAATGAGAGTAATAATTATCATCTAATTACTTCGCTGTTGTTCTTGTAAAGAGGATTAACGATAAGGTTTACTTTTTTATGTGCTCGCCACAACATTCTGATGTTTTAAGTATGTCATCTATACACATTTTGAAATTGTATTCTATTTTATTTCTTCTGGTAAGAAAATCAATACAATGTCAGAATGTATATATAATGTAATGGTTTATTTCATTCTTACCATTGTGTGATTACAAATGTATGTGTTTTTTGTCTGATACATACTGTTCAAAAGTTTAGGGTCACTTAGAAATGTCCTTGTTTTTGAAAGAAAAGCACATTTTTCCATTATTGTCCATTAAAATAACATCAAATTGATCAGAAATACAGTGTAGACATGATTAATGTTGTAAATTACTTTTGTAGCTGGAAACGGTTGATTTTTTATGGAATATCTGCATATGCGTACAGAGGCCCATTATCAGCAACCATCACTCCGATGTTCCAATGGAACATTGTGTTAGCTAATCCAAGTTTATAATTTTAAAAGGCTAATTGAGCATTAGAAAACCCTTTTGCATTTATGCTAGCACAGCTGAAAACAGTTGTGCTGATTAAAGAAGCAATAAAACTGGCCTTCTTTAGACTAGTATCTGGAGTATCCCGGAGTCGCCTCTTCACTGTTGAAGTTGAGACTGGTGTTTGGCGGGTAATATTTAATGAAGCTGTCAGTTGTTTCTCAAATTAGACACTCTAATGTACTTGTCTTCTTGCTCAGTTGTGCACCAAGGCCTCCCACTCCTCTTTCTATTCTGGTTAGAGCAGTTAAATTTGAATTTTTTTAACCTTTATTTAACCAGGCAAGTCAGTTAAGAACAAATTCAGATTTTCAATGACGGCCTAGGAACAGTGGGTTAACTGCCTGTTCAGGGGCAGAACGAAAGATTTGTAACCTTCCGGTTACTAGTCCAACGCTCTAACCACTAGGCTACCCTGCCGCCCCCCGTTTGTGCTGTTCTGTGAAGGGAGTAGTACACAGCATTGTACGAGATCTTCAGTTTCTTGGCAATTTCTTTTATGGAATAGCATTAATTTCTCAGAACAAGAATAGACTGATGCGTTTCAGAAGAAAGGTCTTTGTTTCTGGCCATTTGAATGGCAGTGTATGTCTGTGGTACAGTTGTGTATCAGTCTTAGTTACAGATCAAAGTGAAATTGACATACGGGCAAAGAGAAGCCTTGCTTCTAGAGCCATAGAGTGTCTAAAGAACGTCAAGGTTTATTCCATAAGTAATTCTCTCAGACAATGAGGGAAAACACTGCTTCTCAAAGACTGTAATTGAAAAATGTCAAACTTGTGGGCATCGAGATGTGACAAGAGGAACTGTATCACCCCAGCTCTTCAAGTACACAGAGAGCATCACTGAGTGACAGGAGAGAATGAGGAGAGGCCTTGGCGGGTGGGTACTGTTGGGGTGGGGAAGATAGACTCAAGTCAAGATCGAAGATCATGAAGTGATTCCAGAGATGAGATGAAGGATTGGTGTCAACTCTCGATTAGGTGGTTAGGGCCTGTGGTTAGCGTCTCTCATGACCTACCACACCAAAGACCTGTCACAGGACACGCCAATGACCTGTGCTGTATTCTCTCTTGGGAGATGCAGACTGAAGAGTGTCTACTCTTCGTGTATCTCTCTCTATTTCTCCCTCCGCCTCTTCGTACCCTCCTCTCTCTCTACTAATCGCCTCTTGTCTTTAATAGCATCTCTGGTGGTAGTGATAGCAAAACTCGGTGCGGACCTTCAGATCACATTACCTCAGCCCAGTCCAGATTTGAGTGGCTGAACTTGTAACCTTATGATCCTCTAGCCCAAACTTAATGGGGCACCAGAGTCCCAACCCGCCTCAACCAGCCCATCGCATTAGTACCACTCAGGGCCCTCCAGACGGACTGGACGCAAATGTGAGGCGGCACCGCTGAGCCAGAGACCTGCCTGAGTTTTCTATGGCCCCAGGTCATGTGTCCGTGGCATCACTGGCCAGCCTCATCGCCCCGGGTCACCATCATCAGTTAGGGAGGCCGACCCAGAAAGGGCCTGAGTGGCCGGAAAGTCTGATGATGATGACATCATCACGCCCGATGGAGCTCGCCCATACAGAACAGCTGCCGGGCATCGCCCTGGACAGAGAGGGGTGGACTCTCTGATAGTGGAGCTGCTCAGCTCAGCGGAGAGAGAGAGGCCACTATGAGAGAGATTTGCCGGTGTGAAAGCCATTTGTTTAGAAAACGAATGTTTGAGGCCCAACAAGCCAACCACCATATTCACTGCCAACTGATTCAACAAGCACTAAGGTCACTGGGAGGCACAGAGATAACAAGAAAACACTTGGTGAAAATCATGGGCCTTAACACAGAACCTACAAGGTTTAATAGACTTTCGCCACATGGACTGGATGATGGACACATCCGGAAGATTACTAAGTACAGTTGAAGTCGGAAGTTTACATACAGTTTGGCCAACTGAAAAGTATTGCAGGATCACAAAAGCTCCTGATGGAGGATCATACACTCTCTCCCATCCCAAACAGAGAGCCGGGGCTTGTAGCCTGTGTCTTTATCCTCCGCGAGGGGAACCAGAGGTGTGTCTGTTAGCCTAATCGCTAAGCCCACTTATGGAACAGCAGTCAAGTGAATTAGGCACACAACATTACAGGTCAGTGTAATGGAAGCCAACAAGTTGACAGGATACTAGTGAATTTGTGGTGCACGCTTGCACGCTCAGCGGCTGAAAAATCTGTCTAAACTAGTCTTTTATCTGATTAGATTACTGTTACTTAGACCATACACAGTCAAGCATTAATAACTCCAATCTCTCTCTCTCTCTCTCTCTCTCTCTCTCTCTCTCTCTCACACTCTCACACACTCTCCCTCACACACTCTCCCTCTCACACACTCTCCCTCTCAGAGAGCTTGGTGGGTGGGAGAGGAGATTGTAGATTCACTGACCTAATTGGAGAACATATCCAAACTGATGTACAGTGTATCACAAAAGTGTAAATATTTGAGTATATATTTTCATGTGACAACACTGAAGAAATGACACTTTGCTACAATGTAAAGTGGTGAGTGTACAGCTTGTATAACAGTGTAAATTTGCAGTCCCCTCAAAATAACTCAACACACAGACATTACAGTTTTTCTCAATTGCTAAAACACAATTTCTGAAACCTTGCTCCATTTCCTGAAAACATTAAACACAAAACCTCATCTTCAAGCACTATTTACATAACCTCTGACTCCTCTTGCAAAATGAAATTCGCCTCAAAACAGTTTTACCTGTGTTCAAAATCAAACACTACTCTCGAATCATAAACAAAGTGATCAAAATGATACACACTCTCAAGCAGTCAGTAAACAATACACTCTAAAAATAGAAAACACATTGTTCAAAACATACAATTCACAAGGAGAAGTACATTTTTAATCTAAAAAAATATGAATATTTTTCCGTCATTGTCTTTTGATCAACGAAAACATGCTCTATCATAGTAGCTCAAAATTGATTACAAATTATTACTCTGCTTTGCTCTTTGCAATTTTGTTTTTTGTTCTTCCTCTTCCTTATACCCCTATTTTTACATTACTGTACCCTGCATCTCACAAACTTGTCCTTTGTCTCTGTGATACTATAATTCTTGTTCTTTGTTGATATGAACCTGCAACCAGTCAAAATCTATTGAGCAGTCAGTACCGTTACAGTTTTTCTCAATTGCTAAAACACTAAAACCCATTGGCTGAACAAAGTTGTCAGTTGCCTGGACTCATTTAGCTAATTATGCAGTCTGTTGTGAAATGGTTTAAGGTATTGACATGGTAAAACACAATTTGCAGATCTCACTTAGACTTTTCAGGAAAACTCTAAACACATTCTACACTCTAATGCACATGTCATCCATACTGGTAAACACAAGTGGCAACAATCAAATACAAATAGAGAACATATGTCATTGAACACAACCACTCAAAATTGATTTAACCTGTTTCAAATGATGCGACACAACCAATATAAGCCAGTTCAGAGAGCAAACAGGTTGTTGAAGGTGGGAAGGAGAAAGTCTGAGAATGGATACTGTAGCACAGTGCATTGTAGGCTGTATACTGTACAATGGACAAATTGTATGGCCCTGAACATTGTGCTTTCCATTTATTACAGTTTTTTCCAACTGCTTACACAAGTTTTCAAAACTGTCTCCTTTTTCTTCAAATCTCTACACACAATTCCCAAAACTGCACACACAAAATGCAAAATGCCTCACATCTCCTTCAAAATGTAACACTGCATTCAAAATGACATAAACACATGTCAGAATGAAGCATTTGCATCAAATGGCCAACACTGCTTTCATAACAGTACATTTTTGGATATACTATGTAAACACTGTTGTTCTAAATCTAAAGCTCTTTGGTCTTTCATAGGCTTATATCTACATTTCAATACAATGTTCTACAGTGAAAGTAATCTGCTGAGAGGGGTAACAAGTACACTGTAAACACCAATGCAATGTAGAAACAGAACATTTTTATTAGGCCAAACATTACTGTTGTATACAGTAGCATGCAACAAAACCATAAACATATGTAAACCAAAAGTATATTCTTTAGAATACAGTAAAGAACAATCATGTGTGTGGGGTCCCGGGTGGGGGTAGTCCAGGAATTGGTGTGGGGGGGGGCTGGGGGCAGTCACCAGTCCTAAGCTTCATCTCTTCTACAGCCTGGGTCTGGCCAAAATACTTCGTCCACATCACAAGATACGTTTTCTCTTGCCAAACATCGAGGGAGGTATCTCCTAGCATGGCGTATCCAACCTTGGACAGAGGCAACCTCTATGTCCACACATGGAGGGAAGTATCTCCTAGCATGGCGTATCCAACCTTGGACAGAGGCAACCTCTATGTCCCCACATGCATCCTCCATTGCCTGGAGAAGTTGCATGCGGGCATAGGGTTGGCGATCATACACTTTCCAGCGCCAGGCTGAGAATAATTCCTCTGTGGGATTTAGAAAAGGTGAATATGGGGGTAGGTACAAAACTACAAATTGTGGATGGGTGGCAAACCAGTTTTGGACCAGGACAGCCCGGTGAAAACTAACATTGTCCCATAAAACCACAAATATAGCAGGCTCATCATCTGGGTCAGGGACAAGCATTGTGTAAATTGCATCCAGAAAAGTGAGCATATGGCCGGTGTTGTACGGACCCAGTGTTGCATTGTGGTCGAGGACCCCGTTTTGAGTGATGGCAACACACATAGTTATATTACCCCCACGCTGTCCATGGACATCGGTATTGCCCTCTGTCCTATTACATTTCTTGCTCCAATACTCTCTGTAACAGACAAAAGGATATACAGATGAATAAATATGGTATGTCTGAAGTACTGGAAGTAGTGTTGCATACATACCTCTGCAAAGTCATGTCGCATATTCTTGACTCAGAGTTTCTCTCAAATGGCATCTTGTAAAGCTGTTTCATCGTCACTCGGTGCCGTTGGAGGATGCGTTGTATGGTCGACAGTCTTACAGCATTGATGTTGTTAAATATGGTGTCGTTATTCAAGATATGCTCTCTTATCTCTCAAATCCTAATTCCATTGTTGGCCAAAACCATATTTATAATTGCAGTCTCTTGTACATCTGTAAACAAGTGTCCTCGTCCTCCATGATGTCTTTGCCTTTCCACTCTGTAAAGAATTCAAACACAGTATGTGTTCAGCATAGGAACTGTAAACAATGTACAAAAAAATGTAGTACAGCATGATAACCAACCTCATTCATTCAATGCAGTGCAGTAAATGGATGGCTTAGAGTTACAAATGTTTATGCAATACTATGCAGTCATACGTATTTTACAGTACATTACTGTAATGCTAAAATAGTCATTAGATAGTTGCATACCTGTTCACATTTCTGAAGGTTCGAATTATGGACGCCACTGTAAATCGACTCAAATTGGGCTGGACTCTCAGTCCAGCCTCTCTCATGTGGTTGATCACATGATCAACAAGTGTTGCCCTAATCTCATCAGAGATGGCTCTCCTTCCTTCTCTTCTTTGCCTTTGCCTTTATCCTCTTCTTCCTCTTCCTCTTCCTCTTCCTCTCCCTCCAACTCCTCTTGCTCTCTGTCCATTGTTGGCATCCATTGTTCAAAACAGGTAATCTGACCTTTGACCTATTTATAGGCCTATACTACAGTAAAGCAGTGATTGGTTAGGGATCAGTTAAGCTATTAGTGTTTGCACATGTGAGGAGTGTGTGTGTGACCTGGTGAATAAGTGTAGCATTTTGATTGGTTGTGTTTGGAAAAGGAAAGCAAGTCACTTCCTGTTAGATTTTTGTGTTTTAGGTAGAGAATTGTGTGTAGTGTTTTGAAAAAGTGTTTAATGCAATTAACAACTGAGTCAAAGGCTGAGAAATAGCTTATGGTTTTGGATATTTGGTGTGTAGTTTAGCACTTTGAGTGAGAGGTTTCAAAAATCATGTGACATGAAAAGATTTTATGTGTAAGCAGTTGGAAAAAACTGTAACAGTACTGACTGCTCAATAGATTTTGACTGGTTGCAGGTTCATATCAACAAATAACAAGAATTACAGTATCAGAGACAAAGGACAAGCTTGTGAGATGCAGGGTACAGGACTGTAAAAATAGGGGTACAAGGAGGAGGAAGAACAAAAAACAAAATTGCAAAGAGCAAAGCAGAGTAGTAATTTTTGATCAATTTTGAGCTACTATGATAGAACATGTTTTCGTTCATCAAAAAGACAATGACGGAAAAATATTAATATTTTTTTAGATTAAAAAAGTACTTCCCCCTGAGGATTATATGTTTTGAACAATGTGTTTTCTATTTTTCAGTGTATTGTTTACTGACTGCTTGAGAGTGTATATCATTTTGATCACTTTGTTTATGAGTTGAGAGCAGTGTTTGATTTTGAACACAGGTAAAAACTGTTTTGAGGCGAATGTTTCATTTTGCAAGATGAGTCAGAGGTTATGTAAATAGTGCTTGAAGATGAGGTTTTGTGTTTAATGTTTTCAGGAAATGGAGCAAGGTTTCAGAAATTGTGATTTAGCAATTGAGAAAAACTGTAATAAATGGAAAGCACAATGTTCAGGGCCATACAATTTGTCCATTGTACAGTATACCGCCTACAATGCACTGTACTACAGTATCCATTCTCAGACTTTCTCCTTCCCACCTTCAACAACCTGTTTGCTCTCTGAACTGGCTTATATTGGTTGTGTCGCATCATTTGAAACAGGTTAAATCAATTTTGAGTGGTTGTGTTCAATGACATATGTTCTCTATTTGTATTTGATTGTTGCCACTTGTGTTTACCAGTATGGATGACATGTGCATTAGAGTGCAGAATGTGTTTTGAGAATGAGAATGTGTTTAGAGTTTTCCTGAAAAGTCTAAGTGAGATCTGCAAATTGTGTTTTACCATGTGAAATGGTTTAAGGTATTGACAACAGACTGCATAATTAGCTAAATGAGTCCAGGCACTGAGAACCTTGTTCAGCCAATGGGTTTTAGTGTTTTAGCAATTGAGAAAAACTGTAATGTCTAAACCGCTGGCAACAAAAGTGAGTACACCCCTAAGTGAAAATGTCCAAATTGGGACCAATTAGCCATTTTCCCTTCCCGGTGTCATGTGACTCATTAGTGTTACAAGGTCTCAGGTGTGAATGGGTAGAAGGTGTGTTAAATTTGGTGTCATCGCTGTCACACCCTCATACTGACTGGTCACTGGAAGTTCAACATGGCACCTCATGGCAAAGAACTCTCTGAGGATCTGAAAAAAAGAATTGTTGCTCTACATAATTGTTGCTCTACACCGAGCTGCAGCACGGTGGCCAAGACCATACAGCGATTTAACTGGACAGGTTCCACTCAGAACAGGCCTCGCCATGGTCGACCAAAGAAGTTGAGAGCACGTGCTCAGCGTCATATCCAGAGGTTGTCTTTGGGAAATAGACGTATGAGTGCTGCCAGCATTGCTGCAGAGGTTGAAGGGGTGGGGGGGTCAGCCTGTCAGTGCTCAGACCATACGCCGTACACTGCATCAAATTGGTCTGCATGGCTGTCGTTCCAGAAGGAAGCTTCTTCTAAAGATGATGCACAAGAAAGCCCGCAAACAGTTTGCTGAAGACGAGCAGACTAAGGACATGGATTACTGGAACCATGTCCTGTGGTCTGATGAGACCAATATAAACTTATTTGGTTCAGATGGTGTCAAGTGTGTGTGACAGCAACCAGGTGAGGAGTACAAAGACAAGTGTGTCTTGACTACAGTCAAGCATGGTGGGGGGAGTGTCATGGTCTGGGGCTGCATGAGTGCTGCCGGCACTGGGGAGCTACAGTTCATTGAGGGGACCATGAATGCCAACATGTACTGTGACATACTGAAGCAGAGCATGATCCCCTCCCTTCGGAGACTGGGCCGCAGTGCAGTATTCCAACATGATAACGACCCCAAACACACCTCCAAGACAACCACTGCCTTGCTAAAGAAGCTGAGGGTAAAGGTGATGGACTGGCCATGCATGTCTCCAGACCTAAACCCTATTGAATATCTGTGGGGCATCCTCAAATGGAAGGTGGAAGGAGTGCAAGGTCTCTAACATCCACCAGCTCCGTGATGTCGTCATGGAGGAGTGGAAGAGGACACCAGTGACAACCTGTGAAGCTCTGGTGAACTACATGCCCAAGAGGGTTAAGGCAGTGCTGGAAAATGATGGTGGCCACACAAAATATTGACACTTTGGGCCCAATTTGGACATTTTCACTTAAAGGTGTACTCACTTTTGTCACTTTTGTTGCCAGCGGTTTAGACATTAATGGCTGTGTGTTGAGTTATTTTGAGGGGACAGCAAATTTACACTGCTTTACATTGTAGCAAAGTGTCATTTCTTCAGTGTTGTCACATGAAAAAATATACTCAAATATTGACAAAAATGTGAGGGGTGTACTCACTTTTGTGATATACTGTATATGATAAACCTTCTATCTTAAATACTGTATATAGTACGTTTGTGAATGTAGAAGAATAAGCAACTTGTTTCTGTGCCTAAGAGTAGGCTTGGCTGAGACTGGAGCATCATGGACTGGATGATGGACACATCCGAAAGATCACTAACTACAGTTGAAGTCGGAAGTTTACATTCACCTTAGCCAAGTACATTTAAACTCAGTTTTTCACAATTCCTGACATTTAATCCTAGTAAAAATTCCCTGTCTTAGGCCAGTTAGGATCACCACTTTATTTTAAGAATGTGAAACATCAGAATAATAGGAGAGAGTGATTGATTTCAGCTTTTATTTCTTTCATCACATTCCCAGTGGGTCAGAAGTTTACATGCACTCAATTAATATTTGGTAGCATTGCCTTTAAATTGTTTAACTCGTTCAAATGTTTCGGGTAGCCTTCCATAAGCTTCCCACAATAAGTTGGGTGAATTTTGGCCCCTTCAGTCAGGTTTGTAGGCCTCCTTGCTCGCCCACACTTTTTCAGTTCTGCTCACAAATTTTCTATAGGATTAAGGTCAGAGCTTTGTGATGGCCACTCCAATACCTTGACTTTGTTGTCCTTAAGACATTTTGTCACAACTTTGGAAGTATGCTTGGGGTCATTGTCCATTTGGAAGACCCATTTGCAACCAAGCTTTAACTTCCTGACTGATGTCTTGAGAAGTAGCTTCAATATATCCACATAATTTTCCTTCTCATGATGCCATCTATTTTGTGAAGTGCACCAGACCTTCTTGCAGCAAAGCACCCACACAACATGATGCTGCCACCCCTGTGCTTCATGGTTGGGATGGTGTTCTTCGGCTTGCAAGCCTCCCCCTTTTTCCTCCAAACATAACAATGGTCATTTTTGTTTCATCAGACCAGAGGACATTTCTCCAAAAAGTATGAACTTTGTCCCCATGTGCAGTTGCAAATTGTAGTCTGTTTTTCTATGCCGGTTTTGGAGCAGTGACTTCTTCCTTGCTGAGCGGCCTTTCAGGTTATGTCGATATAGGACTCATTTTACTGTGGATATAGATACTTTTGTACCTGTTTCCTCCAGCATCTTCACGAGGTCCAATGCTGTTGTTCTGGGAATGATTTGCACTTTTCGCACCAAAGTACGTTCATCTCTAGGAGACAGAACACGTCTCCTTCCTGAGCGGAATGACGGCTGCGTGGTCCCATGGTGTTTATATTTGAGTTAATAAATGGTTTATTACCACAGAATAGAATCCACCTTGAATAGCACACTTTATCACTAAAAGAAAACAACAACCTGCAAAATTCACCTGTTGAACAATACCCAGAAGAACCAACCCAGAAGACAACACAGAACAAATGACATGTCTAAATGGATAAGCATACTTCAATTCATGCCGAACTGAATGAGTGTACTCGCATAATCCTTAAAAGATCTTCATTTGAGAAACAAGAAAAAAGTGGCAATAGTACTGTTTGTCCATTTTGAGATGCCATAGCCAGTATACACTTCCTGAAAATATTCAGAATCAATCTAAGAACTCAAGAAATCTGTCATTACTTTTGACGTTTTTGCCGACAATATCTTAGTTGCACAATTTAACATCTAACTAAGATTTTTTGTATGAAATGTGCATGAAAACAAGTCGTCTCTCGTTGAATGACATCGAAGACTACTGAAGAATCCCAACTGTTTACCAATCACAGACGAAGGGGCGTAGACCTCGGCTCTGAACTTCGGCTTGTCTCCAGAAAAAATGTAGTGTGCCCGAACAGCCAAAGTCCAAAAGAACAAAAACGTTGTCATAATATATGCAAACTCTACCAAACTGTTTCGGCTGGGAAGTATTTTATTTATTTATTTTTATTTCACCTTTATTTAACCAGGTAGGAAAGTTGAGAACAAGTTCTCATTTACAATTGCGACCTGGCCAAGATAAAGCAAAGCAGTTCGGCACATACAACGACACAGAGTTACACATGGAGTAAAACAAACATACAGTCAATAATACAGTATAAACAAGTCTATATACGATGTGAGCAAATGAGGTGAGATAAGGGAGGTAAAGGCAAAAAAAGGCCATGATGGCAAAGTAAATACAATATAGCAAGTAAAACACTGGAATGGTAGATTTGCAATGGAAGAATGTGCAAAGTAGAAATAAAAATAATGGGGTGCAAAGGAAAATAAATAAATAAATTAATTAAATACAGTAGGGAAAGAGGTAGTTGTTTGGGCTAAATTATAGGTGGGCTATGTACAGGTGCAGTAATCTGTGAGCTGCTCTGACAGTTGGTGCTTAAAGCTAGTGAGGGAGATAAGTGTTTCCAGTTTGAGATTTTTGTAGTTCGTTCCAGTCATTGGCAGCAGAGAACTGGAAGGAGAGGCGGCCAAAGAAGGACTTGGTTTTGGGGGTGAGTAGAGAGATATACCTGCTGGAGCGTGTGCTACAGGTGGGAGATGCTATGGTGACCAGCGAGCTGAGATAAGGGGGGACTTTACCTAGCAGGGTCTTGTAGATGACATGGAGCCAGTGGGTTTGGCGACAAGTATGAAGCGAGGGCCAGCCAACGAGAGCGTACAGGTCGCAATGGTGGGTAGTATAATGTGGATAGACTACACTCCCCCCTTTCATCAAAAAATGTTTTTCTTCAAAACCCATTTTCGTATTCATCCCTTTCATAATTGTGAAACAGCCCGGTGATCCTGCTCTGTTTTCAATTAGGTCGCTGGTTATTTACAAGTATTGTGCTGAGGCTGTTGGACCCATGTAGGCTGCCCTTGAGGCCTTTGTGCCTGCCGACAATGGATAATGAGCTTTCTGCCCATGTGTGGCTTGCAGGGCAGAGCGGCAGACAGATAACGTGCCCGTTACCCCCCACCCAAACACACACACACGTAAAAACAGGACAGACAATATAAATACATTTATTTTATTTGTTTGTCCCAATAGGAGAAGCTTTTTGGTTCCAGGTAGAAACTTTTGGTGGTGAAAAAGGCTCTACTTAGAACCTTTAAGTGGTGAAAGGGTTCCACATAGAACCTTGTATTATTGAAAGGGTTCCAATTGGAACCAAAAATAGTTATTTCAGAGGGTTCTCCTGTGGGGACAATTGAAGAACTCTTTATGGTTCTAGGCAGCACCTTCTTTTCTAAGAGTGTACTGACCCCTGACTCATACTTACGTCTCAGATGCTTCTCAACCAACCAACTGTCCACTTTGATGTCTAACAAACAGCAACCTCTCTAATTTCCGCTATTTGAGATTCAGTTGGTCAGATATGGACATTGTTGCTGCCTGGACAATTAAATCTGAAGCACCTAATAATAAATGTTCCCATGTTCAGACAGTGACTCAAAAACCCACAACCGTAGATGACAATCAGCTTTGGAGAAGTTCTAAGTGGTCTGTTAGGTGGGCAAGTCTGTTGAGTCACTGTATTGTTCAGCAGTTGGGAGTGGGAAGTGTGGGGGGGGTCTACGATATCACGTAGACCCTTGAGCAGGTAAGGAGATAAAATGCCAGCCGGATTTACATGCCACAAGTGATGCAGAGAAAGAGACACCTCATCCATTGCAGCCACATCAAAGGAGACCAGGTTATTAATGGGGGATGGAGAGCACTGGAGGCTGTGTTACCATCACATGCTCTCCCACGCTCATTTAGAATCAACAGTGCACACGAACACATCCATTACGCACAGCCACACATCCACATAAACACACACGAGTAAACATACCAACTATGTTCTATATCTTTCTGTATTATCGACATGATAACGAAACTACTCTATTGTCGGTGCCTCTCACAATTAGGCAACTTATTATTGAGCTCAAGATTCAATATGCATGTTAATTCTCAGGTTTGGGGGAAAATTTGAAATGCTTTGATGTTCACCAAACTTGGCAGTCAATCATCAGTGGCAAACAATTGCAGACTTAATGAAGACAGCAAAAACAATGGCTGGGGCTATTGTTTCAAATACATGCATGTTAATATGCCTCAAATACATGCATGTAAATGTGATTTGAATCAATACCTTTTAATTGGCCAGTGTCTGTATTCTTGTCCTTGATATATAGCACGTATTTAATCCTCCTGAACGGAATAACCTTTATGATTTAATAGGTAATTTTAAATCATGAGCAGTTTTAAATCATGTTATCTTCATCAACACCCCTCAGTTACAGGAACCAGACAGACTTGGATGGAATCCTGAACAAGTCTGCAAAGGACAGTGTCAGCAGTAAGATTTAAAACTCAAGAAATATCTCACTGATGGTTGACAGACTAGGCTAGGGATGGGCAACTCGTAGGCCCGCGGATCAAAATATTATTATGATTTAAAAAAATGTGGGATCTCAGTCCGGGTCTCAACTTACTGTTGAGATTTAGAATAGAAGAATACACAAAGTGTAATTTAGAAATGTGGTTGTGCATCAGCAGTTTTTTTCTTGTTCTTATCCGTCACTGATTTTGATTGGTAAATTAGTCTAACCAGCTCTCTAAACTTGCAGTAATCATGATCGAATTACTAACCGGGGGCCCCCATTGATTTTGTTAGTCCCTCTCACTCAGATATCACATTAAGAACTGCAAATATTTTCTCCACCTTATGGCAAAATGTGTAGAATTGCAGGAAATTGATGAGTTCAGATTTTTATATGGCCCCCAGCCCCATAAGAGTTTGCCATCCCTGGACTAGGCCTACTCTAGGCCTACTCACATGCCTCATTTTACACTGAACAAAAATATAAACGCAACATGTCAACCAACAAGTGTTGGTCCATGTTTCACGAGCAGAAATAAAAAATCCCAGAAATAGTACATTCGCACATGCTCTCAAATTTTGTGCACACATTTGTTTACGTCCCTGCTATTGAGCATTTCCCCTTTGCCAAGATAATCCATTCACCTGACAGGTGTGGCATTTCAAGAAGCTGATTAAACAGTATGATCATTACACAGGTGCACCTTGTGAAGGGGACAATAAAAGGCCACTCTAAAATGTGCAGTTTTGTTACAACACAATGCTACAGATATCTCAAATTTTGAGGGAGTGTGAAATTGGCATGCTGACTGCAGGAATGTCCACCAGAGCTGTTAACAGAGAATTGAATGTTCATTTCTCTACCATAAGCCCCCTCCAACGTCATTTGAGAGAATTTGGCAGTAAGTCCAACTGGCCTCAACCGCAGACCATCTGCATGCTCATCGTCCACACCAGGGTCTTGACGTGACTGACTTCAGTGGGCAAATTATCACCTTCGATGGCCACTGGCACACTGGAGAAGTTTGCTCTTCCCGGATTAATCCCAGTTTCAATTGTACTGGGCAGACAGCAGGGAGCGTGTATGGTGTTGTGTGGCGAGTGGTTTCCTGATGTCAACATTGCCAACAGAGTGCCCCATGGTGGCGGTGGGGTTATGGTATGGGCAGGCATAAGATACGGACAACGAACACAGATACTGACTGGTTTTCTGATCCACACCCTAACAGATGCATATCTGTATTCCTTGTCATGTTAAATCTATATAGGGCCTAATGCATTTATTTCCATTGACTGATTTCCTTATATGAACTGAACTCAGTAAAATCTTTGAAATTGTTGCATTTTGCGTTTACATTTTTTTCCAGTATACTTGTCTAGCCCTGGATAGCTGAAGCACTTCATCTAGCTACTTTTTATTATTTAAAAATGAACAGAGTCAATGTAACACATTTGGCCGATATTAACATTTCTGCTCACATTTGAGGAAATGTCAGGTTGGCATAGTATTGTTGAAGGTAGGCCTATGCTTCTGTATGCTGTAGCAAAGAAGTTAATTCAAGGACCAAGGTTGCTAAATATGTAAAATTCCTTGTCGGTAGAGTGGGGCAGAAGTGAAGGATTGAGGTCAAATGTAAATCTGTATCTTACATGTCATATTTCCAGCATGTGTTGGTCCATCTGGAACTGTAGCAAGAAGTGAATAATGAGCACAAGCCGTGCGGGCATGTTCCTAAATGGTAAGGGTGGGAAAAATAGCAAGCCTCGCCATGCATTCATAGTTTACGGACACAAGATTATTCAAAATAGGCCATTTTTTCCTTAGTGTTCGTTGCCAGAACAATTACTGAAATATTGGTATACAATAAACGCTAATCGGCCAATGTCAAAAACTGAAGCTATTAGTCTATCATGTTAACATGGGCCTGGCCTAGGCTACTCAAGGGCTATCAGGCTTATCATAGGTTTCCCCTATAGTAGGGTGTCCAATCAAAAACACATATTTTGACCAATGGGTAAAATAATATGATTATTGTGTAGCAAATCCAGCTAGCACATTCAGTTCCTTGGAAGATGTGGGAATGTACGTTTTTGAATTCACATTGCTTCTGGGGGAAAAAAAGCCATACGTTTTCTGACCAGTAAAACTGAATGTTTTTTATTAAACATTCTGAGAACTGAAGTTTTAAAAAAGTGCCTTTTCTGGGAACTTTAACTTTTTGGTTGCATGGAGTTGCTGAGAACATTTTACTATGGTTCCTTTTACTGATACAAAGCTGTTCATTTTAGTCTATTCATACAGACCCCATTTCAAAGGAAACAAACAGTCATTAAGATCAGGCGTGGTGAATTAGTGGGCGCAGCCAACACACTTAACAAGGTAGAGGATAGAGAGAGTTTTGTTGAAGCTGAGAATGGAATGTATATGTGTTTCAATAACATTCTTAGAACTTTTTCTTGTGGTTTTTATGGAAAGTTTTATTAATGTTTTGAGAACATGACTTCGGAACCCCGAAGAAAACATCATAGTAAACTCACGTAAACTCGTACATTGCCTTGGTCCGTACAATTGCCCTTATTTTAGCGCCCCAAAAACGTAATACTTCCAGATCAACTGTAATATCAATACCATTGTAAGGCACAATTTTCCCCCTTTCCAACAAAATAAATGGCATGACCTAAATGCTGCCCGTTTCTGCATAATTCAAGCAGGCAATAAGCCCCGTCGGGTGTTTTTAAAAATGGCGGGTGGGGAAGCGAAACTAATGCATGATAGTGAGAAGGAGAGATGTCGTGTGGGAAAATTGCTTTTTTTCACTCGATCTGCCCAACTTATCACCTTATTCCGTCTAAAATGTAAATAAAACACTATAAAGAGTTTATATAATGTGTCATTACATACCTATTTAAAGGTTTGTGTCGAATTTGAATCGGGTTTTTAGGGCGGTGTTAAAGTGATCTTAGAAGTAAATAGCGGCTTTGAGAATGATGATCGCATGCAATGATGACTCAAAAAATGACTAGGTATCCCCCCCTTACCCCGTCACTGTCCATTTCTTGTTTTTAAACGATGAGTGAAGTGCTACACCTGATGGAGAGAGATTGTAAGACAGAAATAGTTGCTTTATGCATGCTGTACGTTAAGACATGACACGCCTAGATGTAACGGAGGGTCCGTTTTTTCAACTTTTCTCCAAAACTATAGAGCTATTACCATGTCAATCAACGCTTGAATAGAAACTTAGTTCACACCCCCAATTTTGACGTCAACACAGTCGCTACAGTCCCATTAGTTTTCTTTGTAGCCTCATTTGAATGCTGCGGTTGCGCACATTTGTACGGAATGGGGTGAGTTTACTTTATGCTGAAGTACTGAAATTCCCACAGAAGAACTTTGATTCTTAACATTCTCTGATCTTTTTTTTTTTAAATTCACTAAATAGGAATTCCACAAGGAAACCTGTAGGAGATGTTATGCTGAAGTACTGAAATTCCTATCTAAGAAACATATGGTTCTCAGAACGTTATGGCTAGCTGGGTATCCTGCACCATTCCCAGAACATTGTGGGAAGGTTGTATGCTAAATATCTATAGGACAACCAAGCTCTAAGAAACATATGGTTCGCAAAACGTTAGCTGCTAGCTGGGAATCCTCTAAGAAAACCAATGGTCCAAACTTCATGTCTATCACAATCCGTTAAAGATGTATTGGACTTTTTACCCTTGTAGGATGGCCACAATTAGGGTGATTAAATCAATGGAGGCCAGATTTTAAAAAAGAGATCAAAAATAAGGAAAATTTCACAGCATCGCCTCAGCTAGGCAGAATGCTGTAGGAGAATGAAGGATACCCGAAAGGTTCACTTTCCTGTTGAATTCGTCATCTATCTGCCGAGGACGCAGCGTTCAAAGAAGTCGTCTCAATTTTCATATATTGCTTATTTGTTCGTTTTTTTTGTTATGAAGGGCTTTGAGATTTTTATCATGAAAATTGTTATTCAAGTTTTACTTAGGCCTATTATTACAAAACAATAGAAGTAAGACATCTCGATTGAGACATGATATGTAGTATTTATTTTTTAGTAGCCTATATGCTTTTCAAATGAATGCGATAATTCCTGTTATTTTTTAGAACATTTCTCACAAAATCAAGTGAAATTAAATGTCAACGAAGCACTGAGCTTAACCAAGCGTCTTATTTTAAAAGCCTTTTACATTTAATTCAGTTCCTGTCATGCTAATTTTGAGTTTTGAGACCCTCAGCAGGTCGGGTGGACACCCTACCAATAGTGTGATGTAGCAAGCTATATTTCTCTACAGTAGCCTAGGTCGAGTGCTTGCTGAGTTAAACAAAACAGGCTTGTCCTACCATGTCGGATAAGGTCAAAACCATCAACAACCATTTATTTTGGCCACAGAAAGGACTGAGAGGTTTTCAGTGGGGGATTCGGGTAAGACTGTCTCATCTAAATTGAAACAAAAAATTAATTAAACGCGACTTTGGGTCGTGATCACACTTGTCATGTTCAATTCGGAGTTGAGTCACACCGCGGTGAGAAGTCTCGTCTAATTATGTAAAAGTCGTCCAGTCTTTCGGGTTTGCTTGCTATCTGAGCGTGGTACCCGTCCGAGAAACCAACAGGCTGTCGGAAACCTGTGCCCACCATTGCCTCACAGGCGAAAACCTGTGCGTAGGGCGGGAAGCACGAGCTGTCTGGAGAAACCGAGATGTCTTGATACATTATTCACAGAATCAGTCAAGTGAATCGCAAAACAGTCAGGGGTTTTATGCGTGATATTTTCTCTCTTAAGGACTTGTAGTTTTTCATGTTTGTGTCTGGGAAATGAGGTGGTCCACCAGTTAGCCTAATGTGATGAAAAATAAAAGTCGACTGCGCTTCTTGATTTGGCCAAAGATGATCTGTTATATTGACAAGATAGCCTAGTTTACTTGCTTTAGCAATGGAAATTACATGTCTTCAGTGATTGTGGGCAGGCGAGATCAGGTGGGGCCATTCTAGCCAATGAGAGGGCAGATACATGTTTGAACAAAAGGAACAACTAAATAGTTTTTCTCAAAGATCATCCACTCATATGCCTATCAGTACACGTGTAACAGCTTAAACATTACGAAACTTCTATTCGATTAAATAAACCTCACGTAATTCGACACTCTCATAGATCTCCATACAAAAAAAGGGTTTAGCTCACAGGACAGATTTGGTTCATTACGAAATTATAGTGGCCATGACTGAATACAAACCTGAGTTGGTTTCTGGATGTGGTTTTATCTGTGTGTTTGCAGGTGGGAAGAGTTAGCCAATCTTTTTTAAATTGTTTTTTTTAGCTTCAGCTAACCATGGAACCCATGTGACCATGTAAAAATTGGTTTAACTTTGGATAGCCTATCTCTGGGGATAGTTAGGGACCGTCAATAAATTACACAACGCTAATGACCCAATATTTTCATGTTGCACACATTTTTTTGTCTCATTAAATGCGCTCAATATTTGTATATGAATTTCTACAATGTATAGTTGCTTTGGGGTTTTTAAGGTCATTGAAATGACCTTTTTAAATATTGTCCAGTGACCATTGTGTACATTACTGATGGTCCCTAATTAGCCCCATAGTGATATCGAATGTCAAACCAAATTGACCATGGGCATTATAATTGATGTTGCAGCCAGCTGTGGGCATGTGGGCAGAATTAAAATTAACCCAACCCATAGAAAATTGTTATGGTACCCTTCATTCTGTGACACACAATATTTTCTAGCATCTCCAGATCTCAGTTTTGGATGAGATTGACTTTATGACCTAAAGTATCCTGTTTTACACTTTGTAGTCAATAAATGCTTCTGACTAATAAATGTTTCTGACTCATATTGATGCCATATATGCCATTTTCAAAACAAGAGGTTGATTTTTTAGGGGCAGACGCTCTTTAAAAATGCTTTAAAGCTCATTTCCTGCAATTCTACACATTTTGCCATGACTTATGCCATGTTAATATGATGTCTGAGTGAGAATAACTAACACAACCAATGGGGGCCCCCTTGAGGTCAGGGCCCTGGGCAAGTGCCCTGCACGCTCGGTGGGTATTCGGCCATAATTACAACAAGTTTAGATAACTGGCTAAACTAACTACCAATCTAAAAATGCTTAGCTGACATGGCTAATTGAGTGACTGTCAGTGACTGACATAAGAAAAAAAACTGTCAAATGAAACATAACCAAATATCAAAATTGTATCTAGTGTATTCTACTATTCTTACTCTCAATAGTAAGTTGAGACCCCAGCACTGAAGATCAGTGGTAAGGTCAGCAGGAGGTGGGTCAAATCAGCCCTGTAAAGCAAATGGTCTACTCTGATGGCCATGACTTCACCTACATAATTGAATGGAACATGCATTATACTGTATCTCCATGGCTTCATCGGGAGCACTTTCAGATTACAGTAGCAATGTAAGGCAGGGGGTTTTGACATAGGCATCAGACCATTCAGGACCATAGGCTAGGGCAGTGGTCAGGGCTTGACAATGAAGCACTGGTCACGGTTCCCACTCAGCTGTAGGACAGGGGGAAGGCACTTCATGTTTATGATTTAACCGACCTGGAAGACCAGGTGTGTTCAATTTAGGCATTCGATGGACTGATCAAATCAAAATAAAATAACGTTTTATTTGTCCCATGCTTCGTAAACAACTGGTGTAGACTACCAGTGACATGTTTACGGGCCCTTCACCAATAATGCAGAGAAAAATAAAAAATAATAGAGAAATAATAACACAAGGAATGAATACACAATGAGTAATGATAACTTGGCTATGTACACGTTGGTCAGGTGTGGTGCCTAGTTGGAACAAAATCCTACAGTACCTGCAATACTCCAGGAACAGGGTTGCCTATCCATGCTGTAGGTGGTCAATGAGGTGGTCAGTGACTGCAAAACAAGTGGCAACTGACACCACTGTGTTGTATCTATAATTCACTTCAACTCAATTTGCTCTATTTCATTTTGTCATTGTATCATTCTCATTTGACTGATTCAAGTCAGTGTCTTCATTTAATTGCATCACATCCGGCCGTGATTGGGATAGGGCGGCACACAATTGGCCCAGTGTCGTCTTGGTAGGTCGTCAGGTCGTTGTAAATAAGAATGTGTTCTTAACTGACTTGCCTAGCTAAATAAAGGTTAAATAAATAGGCCTAATCCCCGTTGTCTTTGTTTAAGATGTGGGGAATAATTAAATAAATAAAATAAAATAATGATTAAATGTATGGTTTACTGTACAAAAAATGTGCACAGAAAAAATCTGATGTAACTTACTGACATTTGGATGCCGTGTGAGGCAAGTAGACAGAACAAATCAAACCAGTTGTGACGTCCCAACAGTTGGGAAACACTGCAGTTTTGAGGAACATTGGAAAAGGGTGCCCTCTGCTGTCTATAATAATGCTAAAATAAAATAGATTTAATTGGGATTCTGCCTTTCTCTTTTTCTGTTTCCCTCTCTCACTAAAATACAAACATCAAGGTCACAATGTTATTGAATAAGACAAAAAATAAGACAGTGCTATTACAGTTTGTAAATAGAAAATATGCTAACGCTCAAAAGCCTTACTAAGAAAACAACAATAACAACTTGAAACAATGGCGTTAGACTCCTACAACGTTATGGACTGTCTTGATTATTTTTTATTTGTACACATTCTGGACACATTTGACTATCTAGACAAATGCAACACAATTTTTTCCTAAACCGCCGAGTGAAAGAGCTCCAACTCTATATTCAGTTGTGCTGCTCTGTGGCTGACCCTGTGCCTCTCAATGTGTGCTCTATTCTATAATTCATTATATGAATGCATGACTATCTGTTCCACCTTTTGGATGATGGGGGTAGACAGACACTAGACAGGGACAGGGTGGGATGGGTTAGAGGAGAGGGTGTCTGGGTTCACTACGGCAGACGGTCTTGGGACAGACAGACACTAGGCTGCGGGGCCTCAGGGGTGCCAGTGTTACTGACAAGGTCCTGGTGTGACATGATGCCAGGTAGGGGTAAACAAGGTCAAACAAAGTCAGGTTACAGGTGTCTGTCCGTCCGTCCGTCCATCCGTCTGTCTGTCTCCCCCAGACTGGCAGACTGACTGGAACCAGGAAGGTGACTTGTGTCATTTCCAAAAGAAAGTTAGAAAATAAAATAAAACATACGAAGTACCTGAAATAATTATCCAGAGTATGTCATCTCTTTTATATGCCGTCGTCCACTTTGTGGACTAGCACCCTGTACAAACACAGACCCTCAATTTGACCAGCGAGGTGCCTACGTGCAGTGGTGGAAAAAGTACCCAATTGTCATACTTGAGTAAAAGTAAAGATACCTTTAATAGAAAATGACTCAAGTAAAAGTGAAAGTCACCCAGTGACTACTCTTACTTGAGTAAAAGTCTAAAAGTATTTGGTTTTAAATATAGTTAAGTATCAAAAGTAAGCATAATTGCTAAAAATATACTTAAGATTCAAAAGTAAAAGTATAAATCCTTTCAAATTCCTTATATTAAGTAAATCAGACAGAACCATTTGCTTGTTATTTTATTATAATTACGGATAGCCAGGGGCATGCTCAAACACTCAGACATAATTTACTAATGAAGCATGTGTTTAGTGAGTCTGCCAGATCAGAGGCAGTAGGGATGACCAGGGATATTCTCATGATACTTGTGTGAATCAGACCATTTTCCTGTCCTGCTAAGCACTCAAAAACTAACGAGTACTTTTGGGTGTCAGGGAAAATGTATGGAGTAAAAAGTACATAATTTTCTTCAGGAATGTAGTGAAGTAAAAGTTGTCGAAAATATAAATAGTAAAGTACAGATACCTGTGAGGACAGACGCTGGGAGACAAGAATCAAGTACAAGAAGTGAACATTTAAAGAATAATGGACATGAACGAAACAAGGACAGCATCTGGACAAGGTAAACATTACGACAATATGCTGACACAGGGAACAGAGTGAGGAGCAGACAGAGTGAGTCCAATATTGCACAGCTGCGCGTAATGATGGTGACAGGTGTGCGTAACGAAGGGCAGCCTGGCGCCCTCGAGCGATTGGGAGCAGGTGTGACAATACAAACAAAAAAAACGACTTAAGTAGTACTTTCAAGTATTTTTACACCACTGCTTAAGTGCAGAGAGCAATGTGTATACGGAGAGATGGAGAAAGGGGAAGAGGTAATGGGGTTGAGGCACAGGGGGGAAATAAGAGGATTGAGGTGTACAAAGAGATGGAAGATTTATACAGGCAGTAGTATGGGAAGGGAATATTTTGAAGTAACAGTTGAAGAGAGTATAGAGAGCGAGTAGGAAGAAAATCTAATTATATTACATTGGTATATTAGTCGATTTAATAATCTGATGTTATTGGAGGAGGTGTGAGCAGAGAGTTAACGTTAATAAATTAGGTACACTGGTACTGATAACATACAAATAAATCCATCGTCGACCAATAACACAATGGAATTTAGTATGTTGATCACAACCAATCCAATAAGAGACTAATTGGAAATCCTGGAGACAGCAGGAGTGTGTTGACATTGAGACATATTGATCAATATGTCAAATTACTCTATGCCTGAGGCAATTTTAGAGTAAAAACAGAGTGGGATTACCATAGAGAGAGAACGATAGAGAAAGAGAGAGTGGGGAGGGGTTGCGTAGTCTCCCCTTAGCCTTGCCGGGGGTGTGACGCTGCTCCTATCTGTCTGATCTGGTTTGCTATAGGCTTTTTATTGATCACAAGCTGGGTGAGTGTAAGGAGGAGTTGTTTGATTAGATGCCCCTGGTGGTACTGTCTATCTGTGTGTCTGTGGCCCGTGTTCAGTCAGTCTGTTGACTAGTAATACCGTTACATCCTGGGGCCAGTTCCCAGTCCAGCCCAGTTAAAACCAGACAGTACCAAATCACCCTGGACCGATCCCAGTGATTCCAGTCTAATGCTTAGCATTCAGACTAACGGTAAAAAAAAAAAAGTATTCACTCAGCAGTCTCAGCACTGTTAGCCGTACATACAGTAGGACAGATGTTTCTGTGTGTTCAAAGTCCCACACAATCCAATCAATGCACCAATTAATGATACAGCAACACTAACTATAGGTTGAAAACAAATGCCAAACTATGTGTTAATGGAAAACACTTAGTATGTGTTATTTGTGTTTTAGCTATACAATAAAATACACAGTGAAAGTAATGTCAGCCGAATTCAGGGAAATCCAAAATGATAGTGGATCAATCCTTGCAATATCCCAATGCTATCGTACAGTCCGTTTGAAAACCATAATAGAAAATAAATAACAACACTCTCTGATCCTGTTGAGGTGTAAGTCAATCCACAATGTCAAATAAAGCAATCCTTGATCAAAAGGTAATGCTCCTGCCATAGGTAATGCCCCACGCAGTGTGTTGGGGACAGGCTGTAGTGGTGGTGGTGTGTGTGTGTGTGTGTGTTTGTGCCTGCTTTGAGGACAAGACTGTCAGAAGCTGGAGTGTGGTGTACGGACCTGGGGCCCGTTAGGCTCCCTCTCAACAACAGGCCTGCTGGGCGGCTTGCGGTAAGTGAGCCGGCGACGGAAGTGTCCGCTGAGCAGGATGTAGATGAAAGGGTTAATGCTGCTGGCGGCGTAACTGAGGCACACTGACAGGTAGTAGCAGGTGTAGTAGGCCAGCGTGGGCCGCCGCAGCGTTAAGTTGACCAGCTGGAGCATGTGGTAGGGCCCTACGCTCACCAGGAAAACCGCCACAAGGACCAGAACCATCTTGGTGAGGCGGATGGCTCGCTCCCGGGACTGGTTGTTAGCACTGAAGCTGAGGAGGGGAGAGGAACCAGGGCTTAGTGACAATAATGACCAGCATAGAAGCATACATCAAGAAGTCCTTCCTGCATCAGATAAGTCATCCCCATATTTGTTGTCTGTCATTTTGGTTTACTGAGTGGATAACCTTGTCCTCAGGCTCAATTTCTACCCACAGAGAGAGAGAGACGGCTAATGACTAGATTACTAAGTGGAGGTCATGGTACAGTTAGTTTTCTCCAGCATAGAACTGTTTTAAAATGTAATTTATTTTTAGAACACCCGCCAAAACCTGTAATTTCATACTTGTGGGCATCTCTATTTCTAGTGCCTCACATTTACTGTATCTAGTACCTCTGTGTGTCTCTGTGTCTTTATGTAACGATCAGCCTCTGCCATGGTTGATGACCACGACTACGTTTCTGCCACTAGAGATAATGGCCACTCTCTCTGCCACTAGAGATACCATAGGCTCTCGCCCTGCCCAGGGTATGACGTTATTCAGCCTTGCTCTATGCACGCCCATGTGTGCCCACTGGGCAGCTGTCAGCGGGCATGACTCACCGCCGTTCCCTTTTGTTCTTCAGGTACATCCTCCAGGTATAGCACAGGATCAGCATGTAACAGGTGATGATAAGGGGCAGGGGCAGAAAGAAAGACGTGATGGTCTGATATAGGGTGTACCTAGGGGGGGGAGAGAGAGAGAGAGAGAGAGAGAACATGTGTCAGCTTGCAGGAGCTAGTGCCATCCCACTGGGAAAAAACTAGTTGAATCAATGTTGTTTCCATTCCATATCATTTCAACACAATAATGTGATGAATGTTGAATCAACGGTGAAAACTAATTGTGTTTTCAGAAAGTAAGGACATTTCATCTTTTTTTTCACCCAACTTTTAAACAAAATGGTTACAGCTTTCGTTGAATTCACGTTAACCAAACAACTCAACCAAATGTCAATCAAAACGAGACATAGAACTGATGTCTGTGCCCAGTGGGATGTCCCACTGCAATGAATACATTTGTTCATTTGATAGTAACTACATTCTATCTATGCCCAGTCACTTTAATAACTCTACCTACATGTACTGTTGAAGTCGGAAGTTTACATGCACTTAGGTTGGAGTCACTAAAACTCGTTTTTCAACCACTCCACAAATTTCTTGTTAACAAACTATAGTTTTGGCAAGTTGGTTAGGACATCTACATTGTGCATGCCACAAGTAATTTGTCCAACAATTGTTTACAGACAGATTATTTCACTTACTGTATCACAATTCCAGTGGGTCAGAAGTTTACATACACTAAGTTGACTGTGCCTTTAAACGGCTTGGAAAATTCCAGAAAATTATGTCATGGCTTTAGAAGCTTCTGATAGGCTAATTGACATCATTTGAGTCATTTGGAGGTGTACCTTGTGGATGTATTTCAAGGCCGACCATCAAACTCAGTGCTTCTGTGCTTGACATCATGGGAAAATCAAAAGAAATCAGCCAAGACCTCCACAAGTCAGGTTCATTCTTGGGAGCAATTTCCAAACGCCTGAAGGTACCACTACCACGTTCATCTGTACGAACAATAGTACGCAAATATAAACACCATGGGACCACGCAACCGTCATACTGCTCAGGAAGGAGATACGTTCTGTCTCCTAGAGATGAACGTACTTTGGTGCGAAAAGTGCAAATCAATCCCAGAACAACAAGCAAAGGACCTTGTGAAGATGCTGGAGGAAGCAGGTACAAAATTATCTATATCCACAGTAAAACGAGTCCTATATCGACATAACCTGAAAGGCCACTCAGCAAGGAAGAAGCCACTGCTCCAAAACTGCCATAAAAAAGCCAGACTACGGTTTGCAACTGCACATGGGGACAAAGATCGTACTTTTTGGAGAAACGTCCTCTGGTCTGATGAAACAAAAATAGAACTGTTTGGCCATAATGACCATTGTTGTGTTTGGAGGAAAAGGGGGAAGCTTGCAAGCTGAAGAACACCATCCCAACCGTGAAGCATGGGAGTGCAGCATCATGTTGTGGGGGTGCTTTGCTGCAGGAGGGACTGGTGCACTTCACAAAATAGAGGGCATCATGAGAAGGAAAATTATGTGGATATATTGAAGTAACGTCTCAAGACATCAGTCAGGAAGTTAAAGCTTGGTTGCAAATGGGTCTTCCAAATGGACAATGACCCCAAGCATACTTCCAAAGTTGTGGCAAAATGGCTTAAGGACAACAAAGTCAAGGTATTGGAGTGGCCATCACAAAGCCCTTGACCTCAATCCTATAGAAAATGTGTGGGCAGAACTGAAAAAGCGTGTGTGAGCAAGGAGGCCGACAAACCTGACTCAGTTACACCAGCTCTGTCAGTAGGAATGTGCCAAAATTCACCCAACTTATTGTGGGAAGCTTGTGGAAGACTACCCGAAAACATTTGACCCAAGTTAAACAATTTAAAGGCAATGCTACCAAATACTAATTGAGTGTATGTAAACTTCTGACCCACTGGGAATGTAATGAAGTAAATAAAAGCTGAAATAAATCACTCTACTATTATTCTGACATTTCACATTCTTAAAATAAAGTGGTGATCCTAACTGACCTAAAACAAGGCATTCTTACAAGGATTAAATGTCAGGAATTGTGAAAAACTGAGTTGAAATGTATTTGGCTAAGGTGTATGTAAACTTCCGACTTCAACTGTACATATTACCTTGACATTGGCTCTGTACAGGTACCCCCTGTATATAGCCCCGCTATTGTTATTTACTCACACTCTTTAATTATTTATTATTCTTATCTCTTACTTTTTTTGTTGGTATTTTCATTAAAACTGCATGGTTTGGCATTGTTGTTGGCATTGTTGTTGGCATTGTTGTATTCAGCGCATGTGACAAATAAAATCTGATTTGATACCAGTTAAATTGACATTTGAATATCTATGAACAGTTTCTGCAGGAGTCAAGTAAATTCCCCAGCCAATAACATGTGTATGGTGTGTCTTCTCATTAGTATGGAAAGTGTTGGACTTTGTGGGCTACATCAGGTCATCCATTAGTTTGTGATTGCATTCCTATTTATGAAGCTATTTGGGGGGAGGGTGGGTTGAATAAGGCATTGGAGTAGAGCAGGTATTCCCAAATTTGGGTACGCGCAATGCCGTCGGGGTACGGACAAATAAAAATGTGATTCGCATTTTAAAAATAAATAAAAACAATTCTTCACATTTCTAAACAGTACATTTATATTTTCCAACGGGGCTGTACATTTGGGTGAGGTTTTTTTCTCTCCTGAGTAGCCTCGTTTCACTGCCCCCAAAAAAAATGAAACCATCTAGTGTTCAGCGAAATAACAACACAATGTCAAATACAGGAAGCCTCGTCAAATAATTAACATCCAATCACATTAACCATTACTCTCTCGCGGGAAACCTTCACTCTTGAGTAAACATTTAGAAATGAAACATGACAATTTGAAAAATAAGCCACGGGAGATTTTGGAGCGAGAATAAAGATGACTTTCGAGTAGGAAGACATGTATAAAAGCAACAGATACCATTAAGAAGGGGCTAGAAGCATCTTATATGGTGAGCTACTTAGTGGCTGGGACAGGCAAGCCCCATACTATTGTGGAGGACTTAATTCTTCCTGCTGCCGTGGATATGGCTGGGACAATTCTGGGAGAAAAGGCCAAAAAACTATGCCTTCATCAAACAACACTATTTCACAACGCATCAGTGACATGGCAGGAGATGTTTTGAAACAATTACTGCTTCAAAAAAAGGCAGTGAATTATATGGGCCTGGCACAACTCCTGGTACATGTCCGTTACGTTTATGGGGGGTCAATTAAGGAAAGCATCCTCTTCTGCAAACCACTGGTAAGGACAACATGAGAGGATATTTTTAAAGTACTGGACAGCTTTGTGACATCAGATGGACTTTGGTGGTCAGGATGTGTTGGTATCTGTACTGATGGCGCAAAAGCAATGACAGGGAGACAGTGGAGTGGTAAGGCGCGTGCAAGCAGTTGCTCCCGACACCACTTGGGTACACTGCAGCATCCACCGAGAGACTCTTGCTGCCAAGGAAATGCCTGACAGCTTAAAAGACGTTTTGGACACTACAGTGAAAATGGTTAACTTTGTTAAAGCAAGGCACCTGAACTCTCGTGTATTTTCTGCATTATGTAATGATATGCGCAGCGACCATGTAATGCTTTCACAACATACAGAAGTGCGCTGATTATGAAGGGGCAAAGTATTGACACATTGTTTTGTATTGCGAGACAAGCTTAAAGTTTTCTTTACTAACAATCATTTTCACTTGTCTGACCGCTTGCATGGTGATGTTTTTTCTCACCTGAATGATCTGAATCTAGGATTACAGGGACCCTCCGCAACTACTATATTCAATGTGCGGGACGAAATTGAGGCTATGATTAAGAAGTTGGAGCTCTTTTCTGTCTGCATTAACAAGGACAACACACAGGTCTTTCTATCATTATATGATTCTTTGTGTGCAAATGAACTCAAGCTTACGGAAAATGTCAAATGTGATTTAGCGAAGCAGCTGAGTGAGCTGGGTGCGCAATTACACAGGTACTTTCCTGAAACGGACGACACAAAGAACTGGATTCGTTATCCCTTTCATGCCCTGCCTCCAGTCCACTTACGGATATCTGAACAAGAGAGCCTCATCAAAATTGCAACAAGCGGTTCTGTGTAAATTGAATTTTATGAGAAGCCACTGTCAGATTTCTGGACAGTGCTGCACTCAGAGTTTCAAGCACACCCTTCTCAGTAACCTGTGGTGAGTTATTCACCATTTTTGATGGACAAATAAGGTTTTATATGTAAGATGGTTAAATAAAGAGCAAAATTATTGATTATTATTTGTGCCCTGGTCCTATAAGAGCTCTTTGTCACTTCCCACGAGCCGGGTTGTGACAAAAATTCACACTCATTCTTATGTTTAATAAATGTATCGTATAGTCTGTGTGTGGCAGGCTTACAAGGACGGCAAAAAACAACATTTGAGAGTGCGCTGACCCTGGTGCTAGAGGGGGTATACTGCTGGAGGTTGGATGTTTGAAGGGGTACGGGACTATAAAATGTTTGGGAACCACTAGAGTAGAGGATCATGATATAGAGACCAGCATGAGTCATCTGACCCCACCAGACAAATATACATTGGACACCAAGTTCTATAAACATCATATTTTGTATTTCTTTTAACATTAAACATTTATTTCAAGCTCAAACCAACAACATGATTTCATGGACTGGTTTACCCCATGTTGAAATCATGTTAGTCAACTCAATTAAATATCCACCCAAATTCAATGTTGATTTGATGTTATGTCAGGGTTGTGACCTTACCAGAGCACCTCTTTGGGAGTGACCAGGTTCATGGAGCAGCTCTCCAGTCCGTCAGGGAAGCGAATCACCTTGGAGTGGACCCAGGCGGGAAGGACCATGACAAATGACACCACCCACACAAACAGGTTGATCCAGATTGTCTTAGAGCGGGTGCGGAGGGTCATCAGACGGAACGGGTGCACCACCGCCAGGTACCTATGAGACAGTTGATAGATCAATGTGAGGAACTGACCAATTAAACCGTTTTAAGGGGAAATCTGACAAAATGTGGTTGTCTGTTAATGTGAAACATAACAATGAAAACAAATTAAAAAGCTAAAACGCTAAGAGCACCTAGAGGATGTGACATGGGTTGTTAGGGAAGAGACATGACAACAGGGATGTATTATCTGTGAATGGGAGTAGATTACTATGTATTAGAAGAAAAAAAAATATCCTGTTTCTTTTAAATATTATTCTCACTCACACACAGACAAATGGCTCTCTATGTTAACCATATAATTAGAGATAATTAGGATACAGGATCGAATGACTGGACCCAGGATTCAGACCTTCAAGGATAACAGAATGGGATTTAATTGCCTGCAAGTTTAGTTTAAATTAGTCCTCATTCATTTACATGTATATTAAGTGAGTAACAATTCAGTGAATTTAGATCTGGTCCCTTGATCAATCTGGATCAGTACTTGAAACCAGGAAAACCAATAAGTTTATCAATGCTCTTGTCAATCAGACCAACCTCCAACCTCCAAATCAATCTCTTAATTGCCTTAATAAGCAAGCTGTATTTCACAATATTCAGATAACAAGAACAGCAGCAGGACAATACCATGGTCTTCATGTATGTCAGTGGTACATCACTCATAGAAACATGCTGATTTAATTATCTATAGGATGCAACAGCTGTCCTCTGAATGTATGATTTCCTCTTCCAATTGTGTTATCATAAGAGCGCAAAACTGACCCTAAATGTCAGTGACACTATATGCCACAAACATACATCACCATTAAATAACCTAATTTCTATCCTTGCAGACATAGACTGACAACACAACAATCTATAGAAGGGTTGGTTGTTGAGCAACAAAACCGACGCGTGCACAACTGTGGGGCAAAACAGACAAGGTTGGCTTTAGAATGTTGACAACATGTAAATTATATTTAGTCTCCATTGTTTATTGAAAACATAATACAGTTGTACAATGAGCAACGTGTTGTCTATCAAATGCATTGTTAAAGTTGTTGCTAGCTAGCGAACTTTAGCAATATTAGCATTGACATGAAATCAATCAAACACCTCAAAACAAGACGGTGTTAAGAACAAGATGAAACCACCGCAGCCGAAACGAGACACTTTTATGATTCCCCACATGGCAGTTTCTTGTCATTGTTGCTAGCCGTTTGGCCATCCAGAATCACAACAACTTACGGACTTCTGCTCCGTTGAAGCGTGCACATTGTTTTTGTGACGTTGTCAGCTAACCAAAGCCAGGTAGGGTCACTATGTTACTATCTGTAATACAGTGCAGATGAGACTGTAGAGTGAGAGTGTGTAGAGATTGCGGGTGAGATGATTGAGTTTTCATCTTGTGCTGGCTTGGAACGAATGGAAAGGTAACTTTGATCATGAGCAGAACAGTTAGCTAGAAACGATTGTCAGTAGGTTCGGCCTCCAACTGGCATATCTTTAATACCCAGGCGACACTGACATGGAGGCCGCTACGCTATCAATTATACAACTGAAGCCGTGACACCATCTGCATATCACTAGAAACAGGGCATTCAGGGTTAAAGCCATAAATGATTCAATTTCCACAAATCTGTTTGTTGTTCCTAATCTGAGCCAGATATCACTTTTAAGAAATTGAGGGAAATGGATTTTCCCTCCAAGTTATGCTACTGTACCTCGTCTGGCATTTTGTATGCCATTTGTATAAGAATGAATTTAACATAACCAGAGTAAAACGTCTAGAAATGTCCCTGGATTGGATGGCAAATAAAGTTTAGAAAGTGTAACAGCAATTTGGAACACTAAAGGACATTATTGATTACGTACTTTAGGTTTCTATGGAAGTATAAATAGGAATGCAATCACAGACATCATGGAATGTAGAGTGTATGGTGAATGCACAATGTTCACCTGCATGACGTTCGTACCACAACCCCTGTGAAAGGAAATGTTAGGAACAATGCTGTACTTCATGCAATACAGTGGAGTGTTAGCCTGGCTAATGGGTAAATCCATTTGAGTTCAATCACTTTTTGACAGCACCCCTTTTGATTTGAATGAAACCTCCATACATATTTTCCCATTGTTGAAGTGCTCAGAAAGTGACTTTTTGGACCTGAATGCTAAAACTTTCAAGAGATAAAGGTGCTCAAAGATACCCTATTTTGCATACCCCCCACACCATGAGATATCCATGTCTTCATCTCTGGAAAAGATAAACGGTTGAGATTGATATCATTTAAAAGCTTAGAAATAGGGTTGTCAAACAAATGTCAAATGTATTTTTTAATCACTGGGGAAGCCAAGCCCCCCCAAAAAGCTATATTACCTGTGTTGTGATAATTGTGTTGTTTTCACTATAACCTGTTAGTTCATATGCCTTTGCGACCATGATACATAGGCCTAAGGCCGAGATAATAAGAAGACACATTGGCCGGTATGGAGAATTAAGTAAAACCACACATCCAAATATCTATCTCCATCCATGGCTAATTTAGGAAAGGGCCAAGTTTAGCTGGCCGGAGGAAAACAACACAACGAGATGCACGTTTTTTCTGCCAATGACATTTTGCTCTCGATGTGATGTGATTGGTGTGAAGCCAAATCCAAACTGGCTTCCCTTGACATTTTTTTTGGTGCCCCAGGACCATTCACAGGTGAGCTCACTCAGTTTAGCTCAATGCTGATTGGTTATTATTTTATACTTTTTTTTATCAAGGGAGGCCAAATGCTCGCTGGCTTCCCTTGCATTCAATGCTACAGGGGGCAACAACATCATACTCTTTTTAACCAGACAGCGTCAGATATATGGGAAACACATGCAGAGACAGAGGGGTGCTGTTTCGCTGGATCGGATGCTTTCTCCGGTGAGATACATTCAGTCTCTTGTGAACTGAAGGACAATTATGAAACACAGAGTGATTATTTTATATGTTTTTTTTCTTGGTCAATATTTTGGGCAACATGTTTTGGCTTCCCTTGACTCCATTAATATCCACCACTGCAAATGTTTTTGTTGTTGAAATTTATACTTTCAAATGGTACCACAAAGATGGTGAAAGTCCACTCAGAGAATGTTGACTTGAATGGGAATATCTCTTCTTTTAAATAATACTTTCAATCTTCCATAGGAAACCAACAGAAATATAGATAATTGAATAGACATTACTATTATTTTTAAATGTATCACGTTTGTACTATTTTCACAAGTATGTGGTAAAATTTCACAATTGTTAGTATAAAAATCTAAACAGATCATCAAAAGGCTGTTTGTTTTCTTTACTTTAAAAACATTTTCAAATGACTAAGTACAACACACAAAAATCACTAACTTTTTCACCAAACCTAATCAATGTTTCATCTAGAAATACCTTTCACAATGCAATGCTCACAATAATTCATTTCATTCTCAAAAAGTAATACAACTGCATCAGAGAGCATCCAGACCGGTTGCATCAACGCCTGGTATGGCAACTGCTCGGAATTAGAACGGAAGGCACTACAGAGGGTAATTGTCAAAGACTCCAGTCAACCAAGTCATAGACTGTTCTCTCGGCTACCACACAGCAAGCGGTACCGAAGCGCCACGCCTAGGTCCAAAAGGGACTACCCCCAAGCCGTAAGACTGCTGAACAATTAATTAAATGGCCACACGGACTGTTTTTATTGACACCCTCCCCCTTAGATTTTACACTGCTGCTACTCGCTGTTTTTTATCTATACATAGTCACTTTACCCCTACCTACACCACCGTTCAAAAGTTAGACATTTCTCAACGTCTACAGTGAAGAGGCGACTCCAGGATGCTGACCTTTTAGGCAGAGTTCCTCTATCCAGTGTCTGGGTTCTTTTGCACATCTTAATCTTTTATTTTATTGGCCAGTCTGCAATATGGCTTTTTCTTTGCAACTCTGCCTAGAAGGCCAGCATCCCTGAGTCACCTCTTCACTATTGACTTGAGACTGGTGTTTGGCGGGTAATATTTAATGAAGCTGCCAGTTGAGGACTTGTGAGGCGTCTGTTTCTCAAACTAGACACTAATGTACTTGTCCTCTTGCTCAGTTGTGCACTGGGGCCTCCCACTCCTCTTTCTATTCGGGTTAGAGCCAGTTTGCCCTGTTCTGTGAAGGGAGTAGTACACAGCATGGTACGAGATATTCCGTTTCTTGGCAATTTCTCGCATGGAATAGCCTTCATTTCTCAGAACAGGAATAGACTGACGAGTTTCAGAAGAAAGGTCTTTGTTTCTGGCCATTTTGAGCCTGTCATCAAACCCACAAATGCTGTTGCTCCAGATACTCAACTAGTCCAAAGAAGGCCAGTTTTATTGCTTCTTTAAATCAGAACAATAGTTTTCAGCTGTGCTAACATAATTGCAAAAGTGTTTTCTAATAAATTTAAAATGCTAAACTTGGATTAGCTAACACAACGTGCCATTGGAACATGGGAGTGATGGTTGCTGATAATGGGCCTCTGTACGCTTATGTAGATATTCCATTTTTTTTTTAAATTGTCCGTTTAAAGCTACAATAGTTTAGATCCAGCAACCTTTCGATTACTGGCCCAACGCTCTCACCTGCCGCCCCAGATTATCATGCTGTTTGTTTAATCAGCTTCTCGATATGCCACACCTGTCAGGTGGATGGATTATCTTGGCAAAGGAGAAATGCTCACTAACGGGGATGTGAACAAATGTCTGCACATGAATGAAAAATGACTGGGATTTTTTTTATTTCAGCTCATGAAACATGGGACCAACACTCTACATGCTTTTATATTTTTGTGGCTTCAATCAATGTAATTGTCTGCATCATTTCCAATCCCCCATATATATTTTTTATAAATATATATTATATATTTTCCTGTTACTTTCCCGTTACCCTACCACCTCTCCCTAATTGGAGTAAACCAGCGGACTACAACACCTAGGCTTATACTTCAAGCTTATACAGTACATATTATATACATACATTTTACAGACACAGTATATTTTATATCAGTAATCTTGTTTGTTTTTAGTTCCATCCTTCAGCTCCACTCAACCCCTCACATCTATCTCTGAAGATACAGTTTTGATTTCTATTTGCCATGTTTGTATATTATTTTAACACTGCTGTGATGTTTCACAAAAGTTCTGAACCTATATGCATTTTACATTAGTTATCTTGTTTTTATTTTTATTTGTAATCCCACACTTCAGCTCCCCTCAACCCCTCCCATCTATCTCTGAACACGATCCAGTTTTGATTTCTATTTGCCATATATTTTTTTAACTGTGCTGTGATGTTCCACAAGTTTCGAACCTTTCTATTCTGTTTCTACAATGTACAGTTTGACTACCTACACGTTTCCCTTTTATTCTATTCACTTTAAACAGTGAATAGTTTCCTTCAGGAACGGAACATTCAAGCCTATTTTTGTGCCAGCGAGTCCTTTGCGCAGGCTTTTAAAGAGAGTCCTTACCATGGCAGAGGGTGCCAGATTAGTTCAACTCTATCTGAAAAGATAAATTCGATCATGAAAACATTTTGCCAAGAAAACCGGTAAATCTGCAAAATATGCACTATGCTTTACCATTACATTTACAGTAAATGACATATTGTAATGCAAGTAAAAACACAAAACATGTTACAGATCTATTGACAGTATACTCTGTTCTTCCCCCAGAATTGACAGAAGGCCCCATGGTGATGGCCGTGGCCGTGTGCTCACCGACCAGCAGTGGTGGAAATGGGTAATGGGCCTCATTCACTGTAGGCTGAATGAATGTCTTAGGTCAGTTAGGATCACCACTTTATTTTAAGAATTTGAAATGTCAGAATAATAGTAGACAGAATGATTTATTTCTGCTTTTATTTCTTTCATCACATTCCCAGTGGGTCAGAAGTTTACATACACTCAATTAATATTTGGTAGAATTGCCTTTAAATTGTTTAACTCGTTCAAACATTTTGGGTAGCCTTCCATAAGCTTCCCACAATAAGTTGGGTGAATTTTGGCCCATTCCTCCTGACAGAGCTGGTGTAACTGAGTCAGGTTTGTAGGCATCCTTGCTCACACACGCTTTTTCAGTTCTGCCCACACATTTTCTATGGGATTGAGGTCAGGGCTTTGTGATGGCCACTCCAATACCTTGACTTTGTTGTCCTTAAGCCATTTTGCCACAACTTTGAAGTATGCTTGGGGTCATTGTCCAATTGGAAGACCCATTTGCGACCAAGCTTTAACTTCCTGACTGATGTCTTGAGATGTTGCTTCAATATATCTACATCATTTTCCTTCTCATGAAGCCATCTATTTTGTGAAGTGCACCAGTCCCTCCTTCAGCAAAGCAGGCATCTTTCTTGATGAGCGGCCTTTCAGGTTATGTCGATAGGACTCATTTTACTGTGGATGTAGATACATCCACAGTAAATCTTCACGCATCTTCACACGGTCCATTGCTGTTGTTCTGGGATTGATATGCACTTTTTGCACCAAAGTACGTTCATCTCTAGGAGACAGAATGCATCTCCTTCCTGAGCGGTATGGCGGCTGCATGGTCCCATGGTGTTTATACTTGCGTACTATTGTTTGTACAGATGAACGTGGTACCTTCAGACGTTTGGAAATTGCTCCCAAGGATGAACCAGACTTGTGGAGGTCTACAATTTTTGGGGGTTGATTTCTTTTGATTTTCCTATGATGTCAATCAAAGAGGGACTGAATTTTGAAGGTAGGCCTTGAAATACATCCACAGGTACACCTCCAATTGACTCAAATTATGTCAATTAGCCTATCAGAAGCTTCTAAAGCCATGACATAATTTTCTAGAATCTTCCAAGCTGTTTAAAGGCACAGTCAACTTAGTGTATGTAAACTTCTGACCCACTGGAATTGTGATAGATTATTGAACTTAAAATTCACTCTGTCTCTAAACAATTATTGGAAAAATGTATTGTGTCATGCACAAAGTATATGTCCTAACCAACTTGCCAATACTAGTTTGTTGACAATAAATTTGTGGAGTGGTTGAAAAACAAGTTTTAATGACTCCAACCTAAGTGTATGTAAACTTCCGACTTCAACCATATAGATGTATGTGCGTATATATATATATATATATATTATTTTTACAGGAAAATTGACTGAGAACACATTCTCATTTACGGCAACAACCTGGGGGAAAATTATAGGGGGGAGTGGAAATGAGCCAATTTGGAGTTGGAGATGATTAGGTGGCAATGATGGTATGAGGGTCAGATTGCAAATTTAGCCAGGGCACCGGGGTTAACACCTGTACTCTTCCGATAATGCAATGGGATCTTTGGTGACCACAAAGAGTGTCAGGACACAGAAAGATGGCACCCTTCATATCACCTCCACCTTACCCAACACCTGAACCCACCACAATTTGCATAACGCCCAAACAGATTCACGAATGACGCGATCACCATTGCACTGCCCACTGCCCTATCCCACCTGGACAAGATGAATAAATCAAATCAAATCTTGAAGTTTTATTGTCACGTGCGCCAAATACAACAGGTGTAGTAGACCTTACAGTGAAATGCTTATCTATAGGCTATAACAGTGCAAAAAAGGTATTAGGCGAACAATAGGAAAATAAAGAAATAAAATAAAGCCAGTGAAAAATAACACTAGCGAGGCTATATACAGGCACTGGTTAGTCGGGCTGATTGAGGTAGTATGTACATGTAGATATGGTTAAAGTGACTCTGCATATATGATAAACAGAGAGTAACAGTAGTGTAAAAGAGGGTTTGGGGGGGGATACCTATGTAAGAATGCTGTTCATTGACTAGAGCTCAGCCGTCAACATCATAGTGTCTTGCAAGATCATCACTAAGCACAGAACCCTGAGTCTGAACCCCTCCCTGTGCAACTGGGCCATAAACTTCCTGACGGGCTGACCCCAAGAGGTGAAGGTAGGCAACAGCACCTCCCCCACGCTGACCCTCAACACGTGGGCCCCACAGGAGTGCATGCTAAGTCCCCTCCTGTACTCCCTGTTGACTCATGACTGCGTGGCTATGCATGTCTCCAATTCAATCATCAAGTTTGCAGACAACACAACAGCCTGACTACCAACAACGAGACAGCCAAGCGGTAGGAGGTGAGAGCCCAGGCAGTGTAGTGCCAGGAAAATAACCTCTCAATCAATGTCAACAAAGGAGCTGATTGTGGACTACAGGAGACAGCAGAGAACACGCCCCATCCACATTTGAAGTAGCTATCAACAAAGTCAGTGCTGGTAGGGTGTTAGTTTACAAAAGACCAGTGGTGGCAGAACGGAGTACTCGGGTTGAGATGTAGGGTTTGAGCAGAGCCTGAAGGTAGGGAGGGGCAGTTCCTCTTACTGCTCCGTCGGCAAGTACCATGGTCTTGTAGTGGATGTGAGCTTCGACTGGAAGCCAATGGAGTGTGCAGAGGAGTGGGGTGACATGGGAGAACTTGGGAAGATTGAACACTAGACGTGCTGCGGCATTATGGATAAGTTGCAGGGGTTTGATGGTACGAGTTCCTAGCCAACAGCGAAATGCAGTAGTCCAGATGGAAGATAAAAAGTGCCTGTATTAGGATCTGCGCCACTTATCATGTGAGGAAGGATCGGATTCTACACATATTGCAGAGCATAAACCTGAAGGAGTGAGTCACTGCTTTGATGTATGCAGATAATAACAGTGTTATCCAGGGTCACACCAAGGTTCTTTGCTCTCCGGAAGGGGTACACTGTGGAGTCAACCATGATGGAGAGGTCTTGGAGTGAGCAGAACCTCCCCGGGAGGAAGAGCACGTCTGTCTTGTCAAGGTTGAAGTGGTGGCCGACAACCTAGCTGAGATATCTTCCTGGCACGCAGAGATGTGTGTCGCCACCTGAGTGTCATCCGCAGAGCAATGATAGGAGAGACCCTGCGAGGATTTTTATTTAACCGTTATTTAACTAGGCAAGCCAGAACAGAACAAATTCTTACTTACAATGACAGCCTATTAAAATGACAGAGGATATGACAGAGCCAAGTGACTTGGTGTATAGAGAGAAGTGGAAAGGGCCTAGAACCATGCACTGAAGGACCCCAGTAGTGAGAGTACGTGATGCAGGCACAGATCTTCTCCACGTCACCTGGTGGGAGCAGCCTGCCAGGATACAATCCAAGAATGTGCAGCGCCTGAGATGGTGGAGAAGAGGATTTATGTTTATATTTTAATCATTAAGCAAACGCTCGCATCCAGAGCAACTTACAGTAGTGAGTGCATACATTTTCATTCGTACTGGTCCCCCGTGAGAATCAAACCCACAACCCTGGCGTTGCAAGTGCCATGCTCTAACAACTGAGCCACACGGGACCATGGTTCACTGTGTCGAAGGCAGTGGATAGATCTAGGAGGATGAGAACAGAGGAGAGAGAGTCAGGATTGGCAGTGTTTGGGTTCGATTGGCAGTCTCCGTGACACAGAAGAGCCTTCTCAGTTGAATGACCCGTCTTGAAGCCTGACTGGTTAGGGTAAAGAAGGTTGTTCTGAGAGAGACAGTGAGTGGGTTGGCCAGAGAAAACACACTCAACTGTTTTGGGGGAAAAAAGAAGGGATACCAGCCTGTAATTTCTTCGTCAGAGGGCTCAAGTGTTCGTTTATTGAGGAGGGGAGCGACTCTGGCCATTTTGGACCTCACGAATCGCAAGATTTCATCTGGAGAGAGTAGAAAGACCCCAGACCATGACGGACCCTCCACCTCCAAATCGATCCCGCTCCAGAGTACAGGCCTCGGTGTAATGCTCATTCCTTCGACGATAAACGCGAATCCAACCATCACCCCTGGTGAGACAAAACCACGACTCTTCAGTGAAGAGCACTTTTGGCCAGTCCTGTTTGGTTCAGCAAAGGTGGGTTTGTGCCCATAGGCAACGTTGTTGCCGGTAATGTCTAGGCTTACAACAGGCCTACAAGCCCTCAGTCCAGCCTCTCTCAGCCTATTGCGGACAGTCTGAGCACTGATGGCGGGATTGTGCATTCCTTGTGTAACTTGGGCAGTTGTTGTTTCCATCCTGTACCTGTCCCGCAGGTGTGATGTTCGGATGTACCGATCCTGTGAAGGTGTTGTTACACGTGGTCTGCGAGGACGTTCAGCTGTCCGTCCTGTCTCCCTGTAGCGCTGTCTTAGGTGTCTCACAGTACGGACATTGCAATTTATTGCCCTGGCCACATCTGCAGTCCTCATGCCTAAGGCACGTTCACGCAGATGAGCAGGGACCCTGGCATCTTTCTTTTGGTGTTTTTCAGAGTCCGTAGAAAAGCTTCTTTAGTGTCCTAAGTTTTCATAACTGTGACCTTAATTGCCTACTGTCTGTAAGTTGTTAGTGTCTTAACGACCGGTCCACAGGTGCATGTTCATTATTGTTTATGGGTCATTGAACAAGCATGGGAAACAGTGTTTAAACCCTTTACAATGAAGATCTGTGAAGTTATTTGGATTTTTAGAAATTATCTTTGAAAGACAGGGTCCTGAAAAAAAGGGTAATTTCTTTTTTTGCTGAGTTTATTTATATTTCGGACTCTGACATTGGTCGTTCTGATTTCTTAATTTCCTTTTTAGATTTTAAAATTTTTTGAGATATTACTGCACCGTCGAAACATAAGCATTTCACTGCATCTGCGATAACATCTGCAAATCTGTGTACGCAACCAATAAACTTTGATTTGAACTGACTATACACCTTTTTCCACTACTGAGACATTTAACCTTCAACAGCTTGGCAAAGTCAACTCCCCAATTATGATCAGAATCTAATGAAGTGTCGAATTACATACTCAGTGCATGGCATGCAAGGACATGTTCCAAATATGAAAATGTGAAGATCTGGGTTTAGGACAGAAATGGATTACTTAATTGTAATTTTGGTGTTTTTATGTGCCGGTCTCCTAGCTGTGCTCTATTGCCAACTGGGTATTGCCAACCGGCAACAGAGCACAAGGCAAACTGACATATCACTCCCATATCATATTACTCACCTGTCCAGGCTGACAGCGGTCATGACGGCTGCACAGGCCACCTGATTGCAGTTGTCCAGGGAGGTGATGATGGTGCAGAGGGTGCTGCCAAACACCCAGTGCCCCCCCCGGGCCCACTGGTGGATCAGGAAGGGCATGACCGTCACGTGGACCACATCAGCCACGGCCAGGTTACAGATGTATATGTCTGGAACTGTCTTCTTTGTGGTCCTGTAAAATAACACACATCTTAACACTGTCTGTACTCTGTGTTTAATACATTCAGAACGAACAATAGTGGACTGCATAACTACTGCACACTTATCACATCTAACAACAAAGCAACAATCTGTGCTTGTTCAATTTTGTTTTGAGGGCTGTTCTGCCTCAAGGGGCAGAAAGAATGGTAGATCGGTTGGTGGTGGTGCGTGTTGGTGGAGGATGTCATTAATATTCACATTTTCATACACAAGCATGCTTGTTCGCAACCCAACCCTTCGCGACAGTACACTTAGCCAATCAAATGTCTTATGTAATCTTAGCCTAACCCAAACCTCAACCAATTGGAATTACTTGCCTAAACTCAACCAATCACATTTATTTCCTAAACATAGCTAATTGTATTAGTTTATGTTCTCAAGGCAGAGCTGCCCTTAAGAAGTTAAAGTAAGGAACTCCAATCTGCTTAATGCGTAAGGTCACATTGTAGGGCTGTGTTTTGAGATGATTCCTCCACAACCTTTATTTTATAATTAACAAACCCCAGTGGAGCAAGATTTAAAATAAAGTTATCAAAAGAGTCATAATTGTGCCATATGTCCTCTAGTGGCTCCTGACCATCACCTTTCAACTTATTTTATCATGTGGCCTGAGGTACTCACTCTACCCTTTGGTTCCCCTCATGGGAACATCCCAAGATGCACTGCATTGGATTTTATTGACTGGTCAAATCAAAGGCCTTGCTTCAAAGTCTCTCTGTATGGAAATGGAAAGGACATCTACAATCAGTGTACACACAGCCGGGTAATGGGATCTTTAGGATTGCTTTTCAAGTAAATTGTTTCACCTTAAGCAGTGTTTCCCAACTCCAGTCCTTGAGTACCCCAACAGCACACATTTTTGTTGTAAGACCTGGACAAACTCACCTGATTCAAGTCATTGAAGGCTTGGTGATTAGTTGAATCAGGTGTGCTGGTCCGGGCCACCACAGAAATGTACTGTGATGGGTACTCGAGGACTGGCGTTGGGAAACACTGACCTAAAGGACCTGCTGACACCAACTTTTATTTGATTTGATTTAACATTGAGCAAATACAGTGATAACACATCCAATTTGTGCTGTAGTGGTAGACGTACAGTCTGGTGAAGTGAAATCCCCCGGAGAATGCCTTTAATGTTTGATTGCTCAATGTTATTACAGTCACTCTCCACTGAGTTCCATATCTCTGACTTTCTGTAGCTGTAAGCCAGGAAGTGCAAATCCTGATTGGTGACACACAATAATCAACTAATCATGGTCTTCAGTTTAGAATGCAGTTATACTGAACAAAACTACAAACACAACAGGTAAAGTGTTGGTACAATGTTTCATGAGCTGAAATAAAATATCCCAGAAATTTTCCAAACACACAAAAAGCTTATTTCTCTCATTCTGGGTACAAATTTGTTTAATTCCCTTTTAGTGAGCGCTACTCATTTGCAAAGATAATCCATCCACCTGACAGGTGTGGCATATCAATAATCTGATTAAACAGTGTGATCATTATACAGGTGAGGACAATAAAAGGCCATTCTAAAATGTGCAGTTTTGTCAAACAACACAATGCCTGTCACGCCCTGACTGTAGATTGCTTTGTATGTTTCTATTTTTAGTTTGGTCAGGGTGTGATGTGGGTGGGTATTCTATGTTGTAAGTCTAGGTGTTGTGTTTCTATGTTTAGGCCTGGTATGGTTCCCAATCAGAGGCAGCTGGTTATCGTTGGGCAGCCTGTTTTCCCACTATGGGTGTGGGTAGTTATTTTCTGTTTAGTGTGGTTTGCACCTGACGGAGCTGTTTCGGTTGTTTCTTTTGTTCCTGGTTGTATTTAGTGTTCAGTTTATTAATATAATGATGAACACTTACCATGCTGCATCTTGGTCCTCACCTTCTCCTTCCAACAGTCGTTACAGAACTACTCACCAAAAAAGGACCAAGCAGCGTGGTAACCAGGAGCAGCGTGGAATGGACTCATGGACATGGGAGGACATTCTGGACGGGAAGGGTTTCTACACATGGGAGGAGATCCTGGCTGGAAGGGATCGCCTCCCATGGGAACAGGTGGAGGCAGCCAGGAGAGTGGAGGCAGCAGGTAAAGGGAGCCAGCGCTTTGAGGGAACACGGCTGGCAAGGAAGCCCGAGAGGCAGCCCCAAAGATTTCTTGGGGGGGGCCACACGGGGAGTGTGGCTAAGTCAGGTAGGAGACCTGAGCCAACTCCCCGTGCTTACCGTGGCGAGAGGTGGGCCGGGCAGGCACCGTGTTATGCCGTGAGGCGCACGGTGTCCGTCGCAGCTCCTCGTATCGGCCGGGCTAGAGTGGGCATCGAGCCAGGAGCAATGAAGCCGGCTCAGCGCATCTGGTCTCCAGTGCGTCTCCTCAGCCCGGGTTATATGGCACCAGCCCTACGCACGGTGTCCCCTTTCGCCAGCACAGCCCAGTGCGGTCTGTTCCACCCCACCGCACTGGCCGGGGTACGGGGAGTATCCAGCCAGGACAGGTTGTGCAGGCTCGGTGCTCAAGACCTCCATTGCGCCTCCACGGTCCGGTCCATCCGGTGCCTCCTCCATGCACCAGGCCTCCTGTGGCAGCCCCACGCACCAGGCTGTCTCTCCATCTCCTCCCTCCAGAGTCTCCCTCCTGTCCGGCGCTTCCAGAGTCTCCCTCCTGTCCGGCGCTTCCAGAGTCTCCCTCCTGTCCGGCGCTTCCAGAGTCTCCCTCCTGTCCGGCGCTTCCAGAGTCTCCCTCCTGTCCGGCGCTTCCAGAGTCTCCCTCCTGTCCGGCGCTTCCAGAGTCTCCCTCCTGTCCGGCCGTCAGTCAGGAGCTTCCGGGGCCGCCCGTCAGTCAGGCGCTGCCGGGGCCGCCCGTCACTCCAGCGCTGCCAGGGTGTGATGTGGGTGGGTATTCTGTTGTATGTCTCGATGTTGTGTTTCTATGTTTAGGCCTGGTATGGTTCCCATATTGATTGAGAACCATACTTAGGCAGCCTGTTTTCCCACTATGGGTTGTGGGTAGTTATTTTCTGTTTAGTGTGTTTTGCACCTGACGGAGCTGTTTCTTTTGTTCCTGGTTGTATTTAGTGTTCAGTTTATTAATATAATGATGAACACTTACCGCGCTGCATCTTGGTCCTCACCTTCTTCCACCAACGGTCGTTACAATGCCACAGATGTTTTGAGGGAGAGTGCAATTGGCATGTTGACTGCAGTCCACCAGAGCTGCTGCCAGAGAATTTAAAGTTAATTTCTCTACCATAATGGAACCTGGTCTCAGAGAATTTCATATTATTCTGTACGGATATTCGAGACACTCCATTTAGTATGATATGTTATGAATTACAATTTTGATTATGTTGCGAATTTGCAAAATGTACAATATTTAAAGAATTTGCTAAATGTTTACATTACAAATTCTGGCTAGGTTGCTAATGCTAGCTAGATGGCTAATTTTAGCTAGGCTAGGGGTTACAGTTAAGTTTCGGAGTAAGGTTAAAGGGTTAAGGTTAGGTGCAGGGTTAACTAAAAGGGTTAAGGTTAGGGGAAGGGTTAGCTAACATGCTAAGTATTTACAAGGTAGCTAAACAGTAGTGAAAGGTTGCTAACATATTGAAGTTGCCCATATTGAGATTTAAACTCACAAGCTTTGGGTTGCTAGACGTTCGTGTTATAACCCTCTATCTTATGCAACCATACCAAACGTAACATATCATACTAATTTCAGTATCCTGGATTTAAATGTACCGAGACGTATGCCGAGTTTGAGACCAGGTTGCATAACCTCAATTTTAGAGACTTTGGCAGTACATCCAAACAGCCTCACAACCGCAGACTACATGTAACCACGCCAGCCCAGGACCTCCACATCTGGCTTTTTCACCTGTGGGATCGTCTGAAACCAGCCACCCAGACAGCTGATGAAACTGTGGGTTTGCACAATTAAGAATTTCTGCACAGACTGTCAGAAACAGTCTTAGGGAAGCTAATCTGTGTGCTTGTTGTCCTCACTAAAGTCTTGACCTGACTGCAGTTCGGCATCGTAACAGACTTCATTGGACAATTGCTCACCTTCGATGGCCAATGGCAGAAGTGTGCTCTTCACGGATGAATCCCGGTTTCAATTGTACTGGGCAGAGTGGTTTGCTGATGTCAAAGTTGTGACCAGAGTGCCCCATGGTGGCGTTGGGGTTACGGTATGGGCAGGCATAAGCGACGGACAACGAACACAAATGCATTTTATCGACGTCAATTTGAATGCACAGAGATGCCGTAATGAGATCCTGAGGCCTATTGTCGTTCATTCATCCGCAGCCATCACCTAATGTTTCAACATTATAGTGCATGGCCCAATGTTTCAAGGATCTGTACAAAACGTCTTGAAGCTGAAAATTTCCCAGTTCTTCCATGGCCTGCACACTCACCAGACATGTCACCCATTGAGGTATCAGCTGACCTCAATCTCTTGTTTGGTCATTCTAGAAAGGACAGAAGAGAGCGGAATATTCAATCTCTCTAAAACTGACTAAATATTAGCACTACACTGATCTATTTACTTGTGGGTAATAACATTCAAGCTGGATAATAACCCCAAAAAACACAAGGCTAGAGAAATGTATTGATAAATATTACGAACGCAGTCAAGGCCAAAAGATGTCGGAGAGGATCCAGGGAAAAAATTGAGAATCAAACATCAAGAGAAACTACAAGATTCCTCGACAGATGATTTATGATGTTCACTTGTAAGTAAAGGATATGAAGGCGAGGCTAGGAATGAGTGACAAAAAGCTCAAAAATGTACAGGCAATACTATTGAAACGGATGTCAAAGAACTTAAAAAGGAGAACATGTCTCTGAGAGAAGCCTTACTTGAAATAAAGACTAGATCCATGCGAGAAAAGAAATCCAGTACTTACTGGTATCATAGAAAATGAGGGTGAAGATCCTGAAAGTGAAGTGAAAGAATTCCATCTTAAACCGCTGCAGAACCTAGGCGACACTGTCAACAAAATCAAACTCGAATGTGTACACAAGTTCAGATAGAGGACAGCGATAAGAGTGCACAATCGTTGCCAAATAATGGTCAAAAGTTTTGCTGGTACAAAAATAGGTATGAATGAGAAATGATCAAACCCTAGACATCTACCAGAGTGATATCTAAGATGTATTCTATGGTTATCCCCAATCCATCAGTGGGACCAAACAATCCATTGAGGGGCTTGTCTGCTCCCCTCTGTTATCGTGGCGACGTTTACAACTTGATTTGTTTCCTGATCGGGCGGCCTCGTACAGTGTTGCACCCCACCCACTGGCCCCAACAAGGCTCATCATGGGTCTGGGCTTGTATACCCCCCTTTGTCTCTCGGGACCCACCCACCAGCGGTTGGTGTCCGAGGCACAAACAAAGTTTGTGCCCTTTGTACAAGTTGTCGGCAGCAGCTTTGTTAGTAGTTTGGCCATAACCTTGTGCTTCAAAAAGCTCAGTGGCTGTCTTGGCCTGCCATTCACCATAGCGTCTGTGTGGTAACCGTTCCAGTACCTGCAAACTGAGACAAGGATATATTTTGGTGAAGTCGCACAGTGTTTCACCAGTTGGAGTCACCGGCTCAGTGGCGGGACTGATACCGGTAGTTTCATTGTACGGGGTTTCAGTCACCCTTAAAGCAAAAAATGTGTCTTCGGAAGCCGTGTACACTCTGAACGTTGATGCTTTGTTTTGGCCGCGGTGCTTGCGGAAGTGTCTGAAGGACAAGTTAGGTTAATCTTAGCTACAGTATTGCATGCCTCTGAGGAGGGAAGTTGCTCACTCAGAGTTCTGGCTCGAAATCATGAAAATAATATTCTCAGGTTTGTTGATTGAATGTGACGAGATATCGTAATATCGGAGTCAGATTCTGCACCAAGAGATGTCGCAACCTCTTTTTCCCAAGGGGTCCTTTTGACAGAAAATCCTTGGTGATGACTGTTGTAGCCAGCATTAAGAGAAGACAGCGTTGTCAGTAGAGATGGCACGGTTACTTGTGACCACCATATTTTTACCCCAATCCATCAGTGGGACCAAACGATCCATCAAGTCTGCTCCGAGTAGCAGGTGTTCAGTTTTGAGTCTGGTAACATACACAGGTTGAACGAGCTATATGTTTTGGAGGTGTAGTTTCAGCATGAGTCACATTGTGAGAGGCGAGGTGGTCCGAGTGAAACCTCGAAGTTTAGTTTCGCATCGTTCTGTTTTTGACCGACGGTTAGCTGGGTTCACAGTCCTTTTGAGATCATGTAACAACGATTGAGATATGAGCGATATTGTCGAGACAGACTTATTTAGCTTATGGGTTAAGCAGTCCTCCAGAACTGCTTCCAGGTAGCGATTTTCAAAGTGTAGTGTTTGTTCAACAACGTGATGTGTCATTTGTGTTCATGGTGAAAACGGATCGACTTATTGGCGTTTGAGTGGAATTGGCTATTGTGATGAGGTTTGCCTTGTGCATCGCAACATTTGTATCTGAGTCTATAGTCAAAGCCTGTGGGCTTGCTTCTTGATCGAGCGGGCCCTGGATAGGGTTGAGTGAGAGCAGGGTTAGATTACACCTCTAATTGCAGCCCAAAAAAGTTCAAGTAACAGACCCATCAAAACGTCAGCTGTTCAGAGGAGACTGCGTGAATCTGGCCTTCATGGTCAAATTGCTGCAAAGAAACCATACCAAAGGACACCAATAAGAAGAGACCTGCTTGGGCCAAGAAACACGAGCAATGGACATTTCTGGCGGAAATCTGTTTCCCAACCACTGTCTTTGTGCAATGCCGAATAGGTGAACTACTGATCTCCGCATTTGTGGTTCCCACCGTAAAGCATGGATGAGGTGGTGTGGGGGTGCTTGCTGGTGACAGTCTGATTTATTTAGAATTCAAGGCACACTTAACCAGCATGGATCCACAACAATCATCCGACCTCAACCCAATTGAGATTGTTTGGGAAGTGTTGGACAGCAGTGTGAAGGAAAAGCGGTAAAATCATGGATATATTGGAACTAGTGGCTTTATGGAGGCTTAAATATCCAAGTCGTCTTGACTGCTTTCTTATGTCATTTTCGCTGGCACCAAAAGTTTAAAGTACAACTGCAATTTATATTTAAATGTCTGGAATATTTCAATTTTGGAGAATCTCTTAAACAATGGGTTAAAGTTATGTAAAGTAGCCCTGGGTGTAAAATAGTAAATAATGGCTACTTCTCAAAGTATTAAACTGTTGAGTTAAACAAGGTTGTCCACTATCAGCAAATCTATTTATTATGGCCATCGAAATGTTGGCTATTAAAATCAGATCCAACAATATCAAGGGGATAGAAAATAAATATATATGGGGGATTGGAAGTGATTACAATCTGCAATATTAAAGCTGATCTACCCCCTAAAATAAATATAAAATACACACCAATGGACTTGGGAGAGGCGAAGGTCGAGTCATGCGTCCTCCGAAACATGACCCGCCAAAAGATCTGCAAAATAACGCTATTTTTAAAACAAGCCAGAGAGTGGGTTACAATTTCAGTTTAATCCACCAGAACTCAAATATACTAATCAATCAAAAAAAAAAACATTTGTTGAAAAAAAAGTTAAAACGGTATAACCTTTTGTAAATGATATCATAAATAGGACTGGTGGTGTTATGTCACACATGCAGCTAACAAACGTGTATGGAAATGTATGCTCTCCTCAAAGTTAAACTAATTACCGCAAAAATGTAAGGGGTATGGAAGGGAAAGTTAACTTGTCTGTCGGCCCTGCATCGAAGAACTGATAGGTTCATTTAAGGACCAAAGAATGGACAGCTGTGCCATATAGATAGGAAAATAGTTTAAGAGATTTCTATGGCACATGATTTATTTACTGATATTCAAAATAGTTTTTCAACAAAAATTGTTGCAACCAATAAACATTAGATAGATAATGAATGGGTGACTCAACCATCCCAGCTCTGTAGATTTTGCTGCAAAGAGACAATCATTAGATAATGTTTCGTACTCTCTATATGTAGCTTATTTTTGGTCACAGGTTCTGAAAATAGCACTGCTGGGTGATATAAAAAGTCGTAGTCAATTGATCAATAACTCTAAGCAACAATGTTTCTTTAATTTACAATATGTACAAAGTATAAGATAGAAAGGTTCAGAACTTTTGTAACCGCACAGTTGGAAAAATATATGGCAAATAGAAATAAAAGTTGGAGGGTCTTCAGAGGGGGATGGGAGGAGTTGAGGGTAGCTGAAGGACAGGACTAAAAACAAAGGATAAATTGTAAAATACTGTGTCTGTAAAATGTATGTATCAACTGGAAGTAAAAGCCAAAGTCCTGTCCATTAGTTTTCTCCAATTAGGGGAGGGGTGGTAGGGATAGGGGAAAATAATAAAGGCAAATATATATTTTATAGACTTAGGTTGGAGTCATTATAACTTGTTTTTCAACCACTCCACACATTTCTTGTTAACTATAGTTTTGGCAAGTCGCTTAGGACATCTACTTTGTGCATGACAAATCATTTTTCCAACAATTGTTTACAGACAGATGAATTCACTGTATCACAATTCCAGTGGGTGAGAAGTTGACATACACGAAGTTGACTGTGCCTCAAAACAGCTTGGAAAATTCCAGAAAATTAGAAGCTTCTGATAGGCTAATTGACATAATTTAAGTCAATTGAAGGTGTGGCTGTATTTCAAGGCCTACCTTCAAACTCAGTACCTCTTTGCTTGACATCATGGGTAAATCAAATGAAATCAGCCAAGACCTTAGGAAAAAAAATTATAGCACTCCACACGTCTGGTTCATCCATGGGAGCAATTTCCAAATGCCTGAAGGTACCACGTTCATCTGTACAAACAATAGTACGCAAATATAAACACCATGGGACCACGCAGCCATCATACCGCTCAGGAAGGAGACGCGTTCTGTCTCCTAGAGATGAACGTACTTTGGTGCGAAAAGAGCAAATCAATCCTAGAACAACAACAAAGGACCTTGTGAAGATGCTGGAGGAAACAGGTACATAAGTATCTGTATCCACAGTAAAACGAGTCCGATATCGACATAACCTGAAAGGCTGCTCAGCGAGGAAGAAGCCACCGCTCCAAAACCACCATTAAAGAAAGCCAGACTACGGTTTGCAACTGCACATGGGGAAAAAGATCATACTTTTTGGAGAAATGTCCTTTGGTCTGATGAAACAAAAATAGAACTGTTTGGCCATAATGACCATCGTTATGTTTGGAGGAAAAAGGGGGAGGCTTGCAAGCTGAAGAACACCATCCCAACCATGAAGCACGGGGGTGGCAGTATCATGTTGTGGGGGTGCTTTGCTGCAGGACGGACTGGTGCACTTCACAAGATAGATGACATCATGAGGCAGGAAACTTATGTGGTTATACTGTAGCAACATCTCAAGACGTCAGTCCGGAAGTTAAAGCTTGGTTGCAAATGGGTCTTCCAAATGGACAATGACCCCAAGCACACTTACAAAGTTGTGGCAAAAAATGGCTTAAGGACAACAAAGTCAAGGTATTGTAGTGGACATCACTAAGCCCTGACCTCAATCTTATAGAAAATTTGTGGCCAGAACTGAAAAAGCGTGTGCGAGCAAGGAGGCCTACAAACCTGACCCAGTTACACCAGCTCTGTCAGGAGGAATCTGCCAAAAATCACCCAACTTATTGTGGGAAGCTTGTGGAATACTACCCAAAATGTTTGACCGAAGTGAAACAATTTAAAGGCAATGCTACCAAACAATCAATTAGTATATGTAAACTTCTGACCCACTGGGAATGTTATGGCTGAAATAAACCATTCTCTACTATTATTCTGACATTTCACATTCTTAAAATAAAGTGGTGATCCTAACTGACCAAATAAAGGGAATTTTAACTCTGATTAAATGTCAGAAATTGTGAAACTAAGTTTAAATGTATGTAAACTTCTGACTTCAACTGTACACGTTTACAAAAAAACAATATGGGATTGGAAATGCAGACACTTACATTGTTGGACGCCACAATCCATCAGCTATATTAAAGCTGATCTACACCCTATAAAAATCTATTAAAATTAATATGTGAAGGACATGTCACTCTGCATCAGGCAAATGGTGGTCCAACCAGATACGGACTGGTTTTCTGATCCACTTTTCTTTTTTTTCCTTCTGTATTCCCTCATGTGAAATTCATAGATAAGGGGCTAATGAACTGTAACTGGGGGGGGACTGGAGTTGTCCATTCCTGATCTATAGGGTGGTTGGCCACAGCGGTTGAGAAAATATGCCTTCACATAATCTGCACAGTCAATCCATATATTTAATCTACACACACTCATTAGAAGTAAGTATTTAATGAATTCGCCCACAATGATAGCAATGGATTACGAGTAACAAATTGTTAAAAGCAGCCAACTGAAGGAAAATGGCTTTCCACAGTCCAGGGCGCTTAATGTGGATTTACAGAGAGCATACTTTCAGTAAAAAAAACTAAATGTCACATAGTAGTTCATTAAAACTGCATCTCATACAACAGTTATGTTAAACAGCGCATAGACCTATTTTGCACAATGAGCGATTACATATGATCTTACAATGCACATTAACATATCAGTTTGTGCATTGACTTAAATAATGAAAAGGTAACTGTGGGTACATTGGTAATGAAAAGTGTTTGGCATCTTAATCAAACTATTATTTAACCAGGCAAGTCTTAAGAACCAATTGTTATTTACAATGACGGCCTAGGAACAGTGGGTTAACTTCCTTGTGCAGGGCCAGAACGACAGATTTTTAACCTCAGCTGGGGATTCGATTTAACAACCTTTTGGTTACTGGCCCAACACTCTAACCACTAGGCTACCTGGCGCTCCTCACCTAGCATGAGGTAATTTAACAATGGGACATTTTTATTGAATCAAATATTTACTTTCGAACAGACACTACACATTTTAATGTTTCTAGAAAGGAAATTCATTAGTCATCTAAACCATTTACAACATTTTGTAAATCCATCTGCTTAACTTTTGCAGAAAAAGTGTTAGCTTTGTTGTGACCAGATCCCACTGGGCACACACTGGTTGAAATTAATTTCATTTGTTAACGTATTGTGACGTGGGATCAACGTGGAAAATACGTTGGATCCAACGATTCCTGCCTGAACAGTGACTCCTACTGTTATGAGGGGTAATGCAGTTCAGTGAGAACGAGTCTATCATCCAGATCCTATGTCCCGTGCTTAGCTGTGTTCGTTTCAGCTGAGCTATCATGTCAAAACAGTTTAGATATTGATGAGCTTCCATACTCATTTGCGTAGACCAGGTTTCCCCAAACTCAGTCCAGCCCTGCCAAATTCATTATATGAATAATATACTTTTATCTTTGGATATTGTATTTTATATAAAGGATGGTTGGTTGATGTAAAACAAAACAAAAAATGTTGTCTACAAAATGATTAATATGGTGGGTTCACGTCATCAAGCAAAGTTGAAGAATAGGGCTAAAGCAAACTATTTTAGGTGCATTTCAAGTTTGATTTGTTTTAGTGTGTTTCTTTGACTTTGTTTGATGGTTCAGATGGAGATGTGAATCCATCATATCAATGATTCATTGTAGACCTATTGAACCGTGAACGCAACCAATTAACATTTAAGGGCGATGTTCTCACGGAAGTTTATTTCCCCTCATAACAGGAGCCACTGTTCAGGCAGGAATCGTTGGACCATGGTTTCACATTTGATTTCAATAGGCCTCTTTATTCTAGGTTGACGTTATGTTAAAACAATTACATTGATTCAAACATACCATTTTTACTATCAACATTCAAAGGTCACATGTAATCAAGTATACAATTCTACATCATTTTCAACCATTCAATATAAGATGAAACCAGTGTCTATGGAATTTGATGCAATTTCAACATATACATGGTTCTGACGATCATCTTGAAATTAGATTGATGTATGAACCCGTTAGTCAGGTTGTCCATTTAAGTTGAAGTTTTAACTTAATTGCAATGATTACGTTAGTTGAAATTAGATGGTTAACTTTTTTTCAAATCCACTAATGCCGCGTCACAATGTGTTGACAAATTATGTTGAAACAACTTTGATTCAACTGTGTGCCCAGTGGAACGCGGTGATACATACCTTAGGATAGTCACCAAGACCAGAATGTTTCCTACAAGCCCCGTTGAACAGAGGATTCCAATGAGAGAAGGCAAAATAGTGGTCTCTGTTAGACGGACAAAATTATAATAAAAAAGATCATGGTCATTGCACTCATTGTCCCAAGATTCATTGAGAAGAATTTGAGAGGTCCGATTCCAGAATACACGTCCGTCCATGGTGGAAAAGCAAAAACGCGTTCAAGAGCTGGTGATGAGTTACTGAAACTGAACTAAATATACTGTTCCATGGTCAAGTGGCGGTGAAGAATTTCCAATCATCACTGCTGAATGGTGGGAACTAACGTTCTCCTGAAGACTTGCAATGAAACTCCAAGAGCTCATTACGCACGCAGTTTGAACAGACGCCGTATACACGCTCATGTGCATTGGTCATGCTCGGTATGCAGTTTATCAAACGGAACACATTAACCAGATTGTATACGTTCCCAGAGCATAACAGGATGTTTTCTCTTGAGATAAGATCGAGATTATTTGTCCAAACATACTATTAAAACATTATTATTAGACATTTCTTGTTTTCTGTAAGGTTGTCAAAACAATACCGACTGTTCCTTGTATTTGTCTTCACAGGGGGACTATGTATAACAACTATTTCCAAATGTAATGTTACACGTTTAAGTGTTAATAAAAATGTATCTGGTGAAATGACTGTTTCCTCTTTACACATTGTGCAAATGCACAACAACATTCTGGCTGTCTAAAACGCTACCAAAGGTCAATACATTGTGTAGGCCTAGGTCTGATTTACTGTAGTGGATCTCTCTGAGTTCCCTAGTCGGAGTTGTACAGTGCCTTGAAGTATTCACTCCTAAACGTTTTCCACGTGTTACGAGCTGAATTTGAAATGTATTACATTTAGATTATTTTTTTGGTCCCTGGTCTACACACAATAAACCCCATAATTATAAAGTGAATTGTTTTTAGACATTTCTACAAACTATAATGGAAAGTTGAAATGTCTTTAGTCAAGCATTCAAACCCTTTTTGTTATAGCACGTCTAACTAGATTCAGGAGTTAACATTTGCTTAGCAGGTCCCATCATAAGGTCATGTGCAATAAGTGTTTAACATTAATAAAACAACTACCTCATCTCTGTACCCCACATATAGATAATTGTACGGTCCATCAGCCGAGCAGTGGATTTCAACCACAAAGACCAGGCAGGTTTTCCAATGCCTCGCAAAGAAGGGCACCTATTGGGAGATGTTTTTTTTTTAATCTATTTTTTAAAGCAGGCACTAAATATCCCTTAGAGCATGGTGTAGTTATTAATTACACTTTGGATCGTGTGAATACTTAAGTCAATTAGATGTTTGTTTCATTTTCAAGACATTAGCAAAACATGTTTTCACATTGTCATTATGGGGTATTGTCTGTAGATGTTTTGAATTCAGGCTGTAACAATGTGGAATACGTCAAGGGGTATGAATACTTTCTGAAGGCACTGTATACCATAAATGTATTCACAAATGGACTAAAAGCTATGTCTGTGTACTGTCCTCTGGAAGATAACGTTCGGAAGACTGTTTATGTTAAACACGTACTGTACACCAGCAACCCTTAGAAAACCACAGTGGCCATCTTTAATATTAATACGACGGAGCCATGTCATGGGATGGAAATAAAACCCGTGGTATGCTTACACAATAACACACAATAGTGTCATGTCCAATGTAACACCCACTATCAAGGGAGGAGGACGTTGCGTGCAATTTTATTATTGATATCTACAGCACACACACACACGTTGTAACTCAGAAGAAAAATCAACACCCACAGTTTTTTGTGCCAAAACATTGTAGTACAATTTAGTTAGAAAAGCAATGGTTGAATCAATCAACATTGTTTCCACATCATGGAGACAGCCAAGGAACGGATTTTTTTCGAAGAGAGTAGAACACAAGGGATTTACATGAACCTGTATGTTTAATTTGTCCCCTATGACTGAACAAATGGAGCCTATTTCCTGAGTGGCGCACCGGTATAAGGCATTGCACCTCAGTGCAAGAGGCGTCACTACAGTCTCCGGTTCAAATCCAGGCTGTATCACAACCGGCTGTGATTGAAGGTCCCATAGGGCAGCCCAGCATCGTCCAGGTTTGGCCGGGGTAGACTGTCATTGTAAATAAGAATTTGTTCTTAACTGACTTGCCCAGTTAAATAAAGGTAATAAAAATGACTTATAACTGAAGATGCAGCATAAGAGTAGAATCACAATGTCCATGTGTTCTCATTTCTTTCAAATACCTGTTGATCCCTATTAACACTGCCTTGCGCAGTCACCAAGCACAACTTGGCTCCATTCCTGATTTCAGCAAAGTTGAGAAAAGTGGGAAAGCGATTAGACATCGGCGGAGATCTAACATGAAGAGAGCACATTTTGACACTCCTCTTATCACCCCACTGAGCCCACATGTGTTTGGGGGAATCAGAGTCCAGGCAGGCAGAGATTCCTATCTTCACTCGAGGCAGCGGGCTGACTGCTGGAGCACTTTGCATAAAGATAAGGGGATGAAGAGGATAAATAATTGCTTTATCGTCTGAAGGATTGGAAAGAGAGCATCACTTACACTTAGTTGTTAAAAGACGAAAAACAAAACAACAGTGGTATCATAAATGAACCAGACGTGTCAAAAGTCCCCACATAACAACATTGCATTGTCGTGATAGCTACAGTATGGTCGGATGATCTCATTTCTTTTGCAAGCTTTTTTCATAAAGGAACCATACATTAAGCTCTCATGTCACATATTACAACACGTGATAGAGCTATGTAGCTATGGTCGGGCATTCTAAGGTCTGTTGCTGCCTAAAAACATGGCCCTGCCCAGCCCACCTGTTTGAGCAAGTGATCTGTATTATGGGGTTGACCACTTCTCATACCCAGACAGAAACTAAAGGTCACTGCTTAGCAGCATCAGTCCATGGGTAGCTCTCACTGTGCTGAAGTCAGTGTCAGTATTTTTATTTGCTTTTATTGGTTACTCTGTCTTCAAAAGAGAACATTACAATCAACATTTTTTACTTTACTTCCTGAACTTCTCAAATAAATAACCAGGACAAATAATGTCTCAGTCAATTCTCTCAAGGAGTCATTAGGTGGAATTACAATCAGTCTGGAAGACCTACTGTAGACTCAAAACAAACAATACAGTTCTTCTCGAGAGAGTGGATAGACTAAGGATTTTAAGAATCTATCAAACAATATGACAGACCAGAGTATGTGAGTGGAGCGGCGCTGGAGTGGAGCGAGGAGCCTGCCCAATTTGACTGGAGAGTGGAGAGAGATTCCCAAAGGCTGGAGTGTCCAATTTAGCACCAATAGCGCTCCAGTAGCACTCACTTCACAAACTCGGGGCATACCCGGCCCAGCATGCATTTGTAGTCTGCTTGTGGGTTGCTTTAGGCCCTTGCTTTAGCTAATGTCATGGAGTTCGCTAAATATTTTCATAAAGAAACTGAAAAAAACAAGGTGACTTACAAAGATGAGGACCAACAGCAAGAGAGGGAGTGCGGTGATGTAATGTCCACAAATAAAGAATCATTGTGGAATCTGAAAAGACACAAATCCTGAAAGCATGATGGTGTACTTGCTACATGCACATGCTTAAAAGAAAGGAATGAGGTGGTTATCTAATTAAGTCATCGCAGCAAAGTATTTATAAACAAAAAATCTGATCTCTTAAAAGTTTACTTCATTGTTGGTCTGTTGTCTATACAATAGGCCATAATTGATTTTGGCCCAATAGACCTGACATATTTATTATTTCAAGCAGCTTACCGTTTGGTTGAGTTATTTATTTTGTTATAAAAAATGTTTTACCCCTTTTTCGTGGTATCCAATTGGTAGTTACAGTCTTGTCCCATCTCTGCAACTCCCGTACAAACTCGGGAGAGGCAAAGGTCAAGAGCCGTGGGTCTTCCCGAAACACGATCCCGCCAAGCCGCATTGCTTCTTTGACACAATGCTCACTTAACCCAGAAGCCAGCCGCATCAGTGTGTCGGAGGAAACACCGTACACACCGGCAACCGAGTCAGCACGCATGCACCCGGCCCGCCACAGCAGTCGCTAGAGCGCGATGGGACATTGACATCCCGGCCGGCCAAACCCTCTCCTAAACTGGACGACACTGGACTAAATGTGCGCGGTCTCATGGGTCTCCTGGTCGCGGCGGCTACGACACAGCCTGGGCCCGAACCAGGATCTGTAATGACACAGCTAGCACAGCGATGCAGTGCCTTAGACCGCTGCGCCACTTGGGAGGCCTGGTTGGGTTATTTTGCCTAAAAACCTTTAGGCCTACCTAAAATAAAAAACACTCTGCATCCCTGTCCAGCCTGGCAAGAGCGGCCAAAAGGGTGTTCAACATACCCAGTGGCTCTGCAAGCATGGAGAGGATATTCTACGCTGCTGGCCTGCTCTCCAGGCACCATGACATGAGCCTGAAGCAACAGACTCTGGCCAAACGGGTGTTTCTAAAAATGAATTCAAAGGCAATGAGGCATTGTTCATTTAATTTGTATTTAATTCTAAGTAAGTCACAGCTAATATGCACAATTATACACTATGATGATTTAATACAACAAAATGTTGTGTAAATGCTGAGCGCTTAATATCCCTGACTCCCTACAAGCCTAGCGTGTCACATTCATTAAAGCTCCACAATATATTTCTTTATAGGCTATAGCCTTGAAATAATTTAAATAATATAGCCTAAATAATTTACTTCCATTCCTTTTTAGGCTCCCTTTCTGGCTCCTGACCTATTTAGAGTGTTTATATGCAGTTTAATATGACATGTAGCCTATTTGAAATGTTTTCGTGTTTATTATAATACTTTTCATTCAAAACATATGGTTTGGTTTCAATACTTCAAAACCAAATAGTAGATCCAGGTAGTCACACAAATTGACTGGTGTTGGTTAAATTGTGATTTTAATGAATGGAGTGTATTTGGAGAGTTTTTTTCTGTGAGCAAGGAGCAGATTTTAGCGGTGGTTGGAAAGGACATGGAGCACCTGAGCTTGAGCACCACTCCATGAGCAATAAGCGGGATTTCTGACCCCTCAACTCCACTCACATACTCTGACAGACACTAATACTGTGAGTATGGTCGGGACTCAATCCTTGTTGTTTGCACACCTAATATAGAATCCATAATATTAAGCTGCTGAGCCTTTTATATACCAAGAGAGACCATAATTATCACTCTGTCTACATCCATTCTGACATTCAACGAACTGTATGGGAACGTAAACAAACAAGAAACCGCTCCCCCAGAGGGAGTGTTTCTGGTGGGTGGAGACTAATGCGGAGAGGCATAAAACCGTCCTACCTCACTTTTACCAATACTAGGGGCGTTAAAACTCTAGACCACTTTTATTCTACCCACAGAAACACATACAAGGCCCTCCCTCGTCCTCCCTTTGGCAAATCTGACCATGACTCCAATCTCGTGCTTCCTGTTTACAAACAAAGGCTCAAACAGGAAGTACCAGTGATGCGCTCAATGCGGAAGTGGTCGGATGAAGCAGATGTGAGGCTACAAGACTGTTTCGCTACGTTCTGAGATACATCCTATACCATTGAGGAGTTTACCACAACAGTCACAGGCTTCATCAATAAGTGCATAGATGATTTCGTCCCCACAGTGACTATACGAACATATCCAAACCAAAAACCATAGATAACAGACAATATCCACCTAGACTAAAGGCTATAGATACCCCTTACACGGAACAGGACACGGACATGGATGCGTCGACCACCAATGAGACATCAAACACGCAAAAGGACGATACACTCAGGAAAAAAAGGGTTCCAAAGGGGTTCTTTGCGGAGGGATAAGCTTCTACCAAGAACTGTTTTGATCAGAAGATCCCTTTTGGAAGACAAGGGTTCTTTGTAAGGCAAAGGGTTATATAACCTTTAACATCCTTAGAACCGTTTTTGGAAGAAAGGGATCTTTGATAATTCTTTGGAAGGCAAAACGGCTTCTACAAAGAATCATATCATATATTCCAGCATGCTCTAGTGCAGGGATATTTTCAGAATTGTTTGTTTTACTGTTATATCAGTTGTTTTTGCATTGATTGGTTGATACATTTCATGCAACAGGAAGATAAATAAGATATCGATTTCTAAACTAATCAATCTTCACTTCCCTGGCAATCATTCTGAATGCAGGTTGCAGGTGATTAACAATTCTTCTTGTTGGATACCCTAACTCTAGCTGGATTCCAATAGGAATTACACATCACTTTGCAAGCCAGCATATTGTGACTTGCAGGCCTGATGTGGCCTGTAAACCAGGAGATTCCTAACACCCCTGTGTTAGGATATAACTCGGCACTCAAAGAAAGGCCTTATATATGCAATGTATTGTCATAAATCATTCTATTTTAAAGGCTAATGGATCTGTTCATAGCGAGTTCTTGGAAGAGCACTCTATTTTACCTTTAGGCAAGTCAATTAAGAAGAAATTCTTATTTTCAATGACAGCCAAGGAACAGTGCCTTGTTCAGGGGCAGAACTGCAGATTCGTACCTTGTCAGCTGGTGGATTTGAACTTGCAACCTTGGGGTTGCAAGTTCTAACCACTAGGCTACCCTGCTGCCCCAGGTTCTTGGAAGAACCCTTCATAGAGGGTCCTAGATAGAACCATTTACAGGGGGGTTCTTTGAAGAACCCTCTGCAAAGGGTTCTACCCAGAACCAAAAAGGATGCTCGTCGTATGCGGCAGCGCATGCAGACAATAACAGATTACAAAAGGGAAAGCCAGCCGTGAGATGCCCATTGATGCAGAACACCTGTGTGAAAGCCCTTGTTTTTCCAGATGACGGTGTGATTTCACTCTTCATGGCCGATGTGAGATTAAATGTTTAAAACAAGTTAACAATCACAGACGGAATACCAAGGCATGTTCTCAAAGCATCCACTCCAAGCTAGAGAGCCTGAGATTGAACACCTCCCTCTGCAACTGGATCCTGGACTTCCTGATGGGTCGGCCCCAGGTGGTGAGGGTAGGCAACAACACCTCCGCCACCCTGACCCTCAACACGGGGGTCTGTCAGGGGTGTGCACTTAGTCCCCTCCTGTACTTGCTGTTCACCCACGACTGCCTGGCATCGCACGACTGCCTTACAACACAACAGTGGTAGACCTGATCACCGACGGCAATGAGACAGCCTACAGGGAGGAAGTCAGAAGCTTAGCAGTGTGGTGCCAGGACAACAACCTCTCCCTCAACATCAGTAAAACTAAGGACCTGATCGTGGACTATAGGAGAAAGAGGGGAGAGACCCAATCCACAGGTCTATAGTGAAGAGGGTCGGGAGCTAAAAGTTCCTTGGCGTCCACATTACTAAGGACTTAACATGGTCCACACACACCTGCACTGTCGTGAAGAGGGCACGGCAACACCTCATCCCTCTCAGAAAGCAGAAAAGATTTGGCATGGGCCCTCGGATCCTCAAAATGTTGCATAGCTGCACCATTTGAAAGCATCTTGACTGACTGCATCACCTCTATACCAGGCGGTGTCAGAGAAAGGTCAGAGAAAGGTATTGTACACACCGTTTACATCAGCTCTCGTATCAACAGGCTCCGAGACAGCTTCTACCCCCAAGCCATAAGACTGCTAAATAGCCATAACACTGCTAAATAGTCAATTAATGGTTGCTTGAACTATCTGCACTGACCCTGTGCTCACTCACTAGACTATAAATACAGTACACACACTCCATTGACACCCCCACACATACAGGCACAACAAACACACTTTCACACATCATTTGCTGCCAAAACGGTTAATTTCTTTTATTTGTATTTTATATATTATGATGCCTAGTCACTTTACCCTGCCTTCATGTACATTGTTTTGTATTTATTAAACTATTTTTTTTCTATTTATTCAACTAGGCAAGTCAGTTAAGAACAAATTCTTATTTACAATGGCCTACCAGGGAACAGTGGGTTAACTGCCTTGTTCAGGGGCAGAACGACAGATTTTTACCTTGTCAGTTCAGGGATTCGATCCAGTAACCTTTTGGTTACTTGCCCAACGCTCTAACCACTAGGCTATCTGCCTCCCATACATTACCAAAAGTATGTGGACACCTGCTCTTTGAACATCTCATTCCAAAATGATGGGCATTAATATAAAGTTGGTCCCCCCTTTGCTGCTATAATAACTTCCACTCTTCTGGGAAAGATTTCAACTAGATGTTGGAACATTACTGCGGGGACTTTGGGCAATTAGGCCTGGTTACGCAGTCAGTGTTCCAATTTATCCCAAAGGTGTTCGATGGGGTTGAGGTCAGGGCCATGTGCAGGCCAGTCAAGTTCTTCCACACATATCTCGACAAGCTATTTCTCGATGGACCTCGCTTTGTGCACATGGGCATTGTCATGTGAAAAGGAAAGAGCCTTTCCCAAACTTTTTCCACAAAGTTGAAAGCACAAAACCATCTAGAATGTCATTGTATGCTGTAGAGTTAAGATTTCCCTTCACTGGAACTAAGGGGCCTAGCCCGAACCATGGAAAACAGCCCCAGACCATTATTACTCATCCACCAAACTTTACAGTTTGCCCTATACATTGGGGCAGGTAGCGTTCTCCGGGCATATGCCAAACCCAGATTCGTCCATCAGACTTCCAGATGGTGAAGAGTGATTCATCACTCCAGAGAATGCATTTTCACTGCTCCAGAGTCCAATGGCGGTGAGCTTTACGCCACTCCAACCGACATTTGGCATTGCACATGGTGACCTTGTGTGCGGCTGCTCAGTCTTGGAAACCCATTTCATGACGCTCCCGACGAACAGTTATTGTGCTGACATCGCTTCCAGAAGCTATTTGGAACTAGGTAGTGAGTGTTGCAACCAACGATTTTTATGCACTGAGCTTGTGTGGCCTACCACTTCGTGGCTGAGTCGTTGTAGCTCATAGACGTTACCATTTCACAATAACAGCACATACAGTTGACCAGGGCAGCTCTAGCAGGGCAGACATTTGACTAACTGAAATGTTTGTCGATTGCATGCCTGTGTGCTCAATTTTATACACCTGTCAGCAATAGGTGTGTATGAAATAGCTGAATCCATCAATTTTAAGGGGTGTTTACGTACATTACATATACAAAAGTACCTCCCTCAAATACCTCGTACCTCTGATCTGGTACTGCTACTCCCTGTACATAGCACCATTCTTGTGTATTTTATTTTATTCGTCGTGTTACTATTTTATTTTGTATTATTATTATTTTATTTTATGTGTCATTGGGAAGGACATTTCACGGTTTTACTCTGCATTTCACGGTTTTACTCTAATTCACACCTGAGCCAACATCTGCAGAGTCTACAGTGAATGTGGTGCCCACGAACCTTGTGAATATAGCCTTTAATAGGCAGGCAAATTGTTGGCAGGGCAACACACTTCTCTATAACCCCGGCCTTTGTGTATGGATGACCGACTCTTAGCAGTATATCCATGGGGAAAGAGTTAGTCATGCTACTTTTGGACAGCTGAGTGGAGACATCGAACATGTGACATCAAAAACCCACTCTCCTCTCATCCTGTGCATCACTGCCAACAGTCTTTCTCCGAGTTATACATTTTGTACACACATTTTCTGTTAGCTTTGAAGATTGTATTTTGCCTCTTAGTATGACAGGGTCATGGGAGCAAACAATGGCGATGCCCAAAACCTCCCCAAGAAACCTCTCAAAGTACTGTACACCCACACAAACACAATGGCAGCAGATATGAAGTAAACAATCATTTAAAGCATTTTATTTGATCATCGTGTCTATTTTGGCTCATAGCTATCACATTCATAAAGATATTTTCTCTTTTACATTATTAACCCACAATCACCATTGCCTTGATGATATTGCACTTCTGTCGTCTCCTTCACTCCCTTCCTGGACCCTGGTCTCCTGTCACTTCTCCTTTGTGCCCCGCGTCCCTCGCCCTCAGTCTCTCCGCCACGTCACAGTTTGCATGACTGGATGGTCATGGCGTCCTTGGGCCAGTGGTAAGAGTCCACAGCAAACTCGTCATAGTCGGTGCTGTAGATGAGGGAGCGCACAAAAGCCTCCTTATCCTCAGGCTCCGGGTACAGCGTCGCCATCTTGTGCTCGTAGGCAAACTTCACGATCTGTAAGACACACAAACGCGATAGTTCATAGGTGTACACGGTATAGACGGAGTAGTATACAACACGTTAAGAAAACCTGCTCTCTCCATGACATCGACTGGCCAGGTGAATCCAGGTGAAGGCTATGATCCCTTATTGACGTCACTTGTCAAATCCACTTCAATCAATCCGTGTAGATGAAGGGGATGAGACAGGTTAAAGAAGGAATTTTAAGACAACCGAGACATGGATTGTGTATGCGTGCCATTCAGAGGGGGAATGGGCAAGACAACTCAATATTAGGAAGGTGTTCCTAATGTTTGGTCTACTCAGTGTAAGTGTGAAGACCTATTGAGGGTATGGAAGCATGAAGAACTAAGGACATGTTTGTGTGTGTGTGCAGATGTGTGTGTCTGAGTGTGCTCTCACTTTTACAGCCAGCTTGAGAGAGACATCTCTGATGGTGTTCAGGGGAGGGTACAGTCTTCCCTCCGACAGATCCTTCTCCGTCACCAGGTCGGCAATGGTCTGTCAGAGAGCAACCAAATGGATGAGTTATCCACACACAGTCAAACAGATATTCGGCATACCTCAACACATACACACATTTTACTGTAAAGAGTATTGAGACATTGGAATGCATTTTAAATAAAGTTACATTTGATTAGATGTTCTACATGATATACTGGCTAGGTGGGCAGGAGGGTATAACGGGTGGCAATCAGTGTAGATAAGGTGGCTAAGACTTGACATTAATCCCACCCTCTCCCTCCTTCTGTTGCGCAACTGTCCTCTATCCTCAGTCTACACTAATTGGCAGGCTAAGTGTGGCTCTTATATGCCTGAGGCACACGATGACAGTATCAAATAAAATATGAAATTGTCATTCAGTACTGCACCCCCACTTATGCGTCCCTGTGAAGTTTTAATCGTCTCCCATGTCTGCAGAGCCAGGCAGCAGAGAGCAAAGCGAGCTGATTGGCATTCGCACAAAGAACAGCCTATGAGAGGTTATCAGTTTTGCCATTTTTTCTGACGGTTTATTAACTGGGCTTACAGGGATATTATTATATTTTCCGTGACACTGAGTTGGGGACAGACATGAGGACGTGTTTAAGGGATTTCCTTAATGATCTGTAAGCACAGACTGGGTTTTACTGTAGTGTTTTTGCAGACTAAAGTCTGCAAAAATACTACAGTGATTACTGTAGTATTTACAGTTAACTATAATATAAATACTGTAGTAAAGTAACTATTATATACAACAGTAATGCATGTAGTGTTTTTGTGGACATTACTGTAGTATTTACTATAGTGTTTTAATTTTATTATCCTTGACATCAAAGTGGAGTCTTTCTCCTTCAGGAAACCTACTGGAGAAATGTAAGTTTCTCCAGTAGGTTGTACATAACCTGTAAGGGGTTTAGGACTGGGTAAGGGGTTAGGACTGGGTAAGGGGTTAGGACTGGGTAAGGGGTTAGGACTGGGTAAGGGGGTAGGCCTGGGTAAGGGGTTAGGACTGGGTAAGGGGGTTAGGACTGGGTAAGGGGTTAGGACTGGGTAAGGGGTTAGGACTGGGTAAGGGGTTAGGACTGGGTAAGGGGTTAGGACTGGGTAAGGGGGTTAGGACTGGGTAAGGGGGTAGGCCTGGGTAAGGGGGTAGGCCTGGGTAAGGGGGTAGGCCTGGGTAAGGAGGTAGGACTGGGTAAGGAGGTAGGACTGGGTAAGGAGGTAGGACTGGGTAAGGAGGTAGGACTGGGTAAGGAGGTAGGACTGGGTAAGGGGGTAGGACTGGGTAAGGGGGTAGGACTGGGTAAGGGGGTAGGACTGGGTAAGGGGGTAGGACTGGGTAAGGGGGTAGGACTGGGTAAGGAGGTAGGACTGGGTAAGGAGGTAGGACTGGGTAAGGGGGTAGGACTGGGTAAGGGGGTAGGACTGGGTAAGGGGGTAGGACTGGGTAAGGGGGTAGGACTGGGTAAGGGTGTAGGACTGGGTAAGGGGGTAGGACTGGGTAAGGGGGTAGGACTGGGGTCTGAACGGATAGTTCTGAGATTCTGCTCTTTTCTTTATAATTGAGGTATATACTGTACCTGCCATGTAGGATTCTCACTCCTGGGTGGCACAAATTGCGATATGGGGGAGGGGAATGGGCAAGGTATATGCACATTCGATACTGTAGAATTAACTATAGTTAAGAAGTGTAGTGTTTCTGCGGGCTGTGTTTTTGCAGACATTTCTGTAGCATTTACTACAGTGTTTGTTTTGCGGATAATAGTGTAGTGTTTACTCTGGTATTCTACAGTATACTATAGGTTTACTATAGATTTCTAAAGTGAGTACTGTAGTATTCTATAGTAAACTGTAGTAGTTTTCATGTAGGGTCTCCAGAAAGGAGTGAAGATGAAGAGGGAAGAAGGAGGGTAGAGATATGGGGAAGAATTATAACGAGATTGAGTGTAAAAAAAATACAGAAAGAGATACAGAGGCAGAAAGAGAGAGATATTGAATTGGAGAAAAGACATGGAGAGAGAAGGAGAAGAAGAGAGATACAAAAGGAGAGAGATAGAGAGGGAGTTGAATAGGAAGTGATAGAGAGAAAGGAAGAGAGAGTGTTGTAAAAGAGACAAAAGGCCAGATATAGGGAGGAATATGCAGAGAGAGAGAGTCAGTTGAAGAAGAGCGAAGAAGAGAGTTGGAGGGTGTTTGTGTGTGGGTGTGTATTAAGAGGATATTTTAATGAATGTCTGTCACCAAGCTATTTGAAAATAAATTAAATGATAATTGGATGGATACATTTGCATGTATGTATGTATGTATGTATGTATGTATGTATGTATGTATGTATGTATGTATGTATGTATGTATGTATGTATGTATGTATGTATGTATGTATGCATGTATGTATGTATGTATGTATATGTGTGTTACCTCTGCGGTGATGAGGAAGATCTCATCGGTGACGTGTCGGATTGCACAGGCGGTGACGCCCAGGCCGACTCCAGGGAACACGTATGCATTGTTGCCCTGGCCAGGGAAGAACGTCCGCCCATCAGGGAGGGTCACGGGGTCAAATGGACTGCCACTGGCAAAGATGCCCCGCCCCTGGACCAAACACAAGTGTCAAGGGTGTCAACACGGGGAAAATATATTATACTGTGCATATACTGTACCCCTCACCTCTCTAAATGAACTTTCCCCCAGGGTCATTGTAGTAAGTTGTTAAGGGATGTATTATCAATAATGACTAATTATGTATACATTTCAATGAGGACTGAATAATCAGAATACTATTATGTTACTGTACATGTATGAATTTTCTTTTAATCCTCGTACTGAATATAATGTGTGTAATTATAATCAAGAATTAGAACAATGACTGTCTGTTCCTTAGTAGAAATGAATGATCTTATCGTCAGACTGGCTAGAATGCTTATCTACACAGGGAGACCTTGGCTCGGTCATAAATGATCTAAATTGGCCAGAAGCTATGTGGGAAGGCTTGAGAACTATACTGCCATTGTACTGAAGTGGAGAAGAGACGGGACAGTTCGAAAACTAATGACGTCATTTTCAGTTTATAACCTGTGGTAAATTGAATCGTGTTCAGTACTCTCGAGAATAAACGCTACTGATTGATTTTGAGACTGGTCTCTGTCCATTTTATGCAAATAAGGGTCTTACAAATTCTTAGGAGTGGGCAGAGTGTTTAATTGAATTGGTTAAATAAAACATAAAGGAATTTAATTCCTCTAACATAAGTAAAATATGTGCTCTTTATCAATTCATGGAGTGGTTGCATGGCCGAATTCTCTGGACGCCTCTTCCCGATCTCTAAACAGCTGAACCTTCTGTACCATCTGTGGGATTACAGGCTACTCTGGCGAAAACACAGGACGTCCGGCTGCCCAGAGGTTGAACACTGGCAAGTTTCAATCATGCTGTCAATCAAATTGCGTGGTGTTGATCAATGAAAAGCGAAATAACAGTTTTGGGGTTAAAATGCAGACTGTCTTAGACTGTGTCCTGCTTATGTTTATTCTACTGCAATATCATAAGTTACAACAGACAGAGGGTTGTAAGCCTACATCCTAAATGAACCTAGAAAATATCTATATTTTTTAACGTTCGTTTAAATCGCCGCTGGGTTTTTCATTTCAGCCATTCAGAAATATGAGGAAGTAAACCAAGTAACACTTGGGCAGAATGTGATTCCTTTGTTTAGCTCTGGGGAGGAGGCGCCCAGGTGGGCGGGACAGGAACTCATTGGTTTGATTCGGTCACGCAGTCTCAGCCACCAAATTAACCAGTAAACACAATACATTCACTTATATTAACTTCTGTACACATACTGTTCAAGCACAGTGCTGTTTGAGTGTTGAAGTACACAGACATTTGAAGACATTTGCAACAGCACACTTCAGACCCCCTCCAGTACCTCTGTGATGGTGTAGCACTGCTCGGCAGTGCACTCTGCCTTGCTGGTGGGGTTGCTAAGGGCGAAGATGATTGGCCTCTCATTAAACGAGGCCATATCCCGAATGATTTCCTCCGTGAAAGCTCCAGAGATGGCCGCCACACCTAGAGAGCAGGATCATATTCATTAGGCACCAAACGGAAGAAAACGGACTGAAACAGGGTGGGACTACCTGAACTTAAACCCAATACAAAATGCTCACTTTCATTTGCCGTTGCAAAATGTTTTGCTGTGGTGTATCCTAATGAACAAGACCCACGAGAGAACACATTAACCATGCAGACTACAAACTCTAACCCAGGAGTTGTATAAACCAGCTCTATCCACCTGGAGAGATATTGGGTAATTGGAATTTCAATTAAATCTCAGTGATTTACTGGATTGTATGGAATTATAATCTACATAAATAAAGGTTATATGAAAATCCAATTGACCCCCCCCCTCCCCCAGTGAGCTGATTGGTGTATTACCTATGATGGCTGTGGGTTTGAGTTCATGCACCACATCTACCAGGTTCCTCATCTGCTCGTGCTCGTGGGCAAACCTCTCCTTCTCATGGGTCAGGTGGTCTCTGCCCTGAGAGTGGAAGAGAGATAGTTGAAAGACAGATTGTGATAAAGCTTGTTTCTACACATGCCAACTGGCAGCTGCCGTGCTCTCTTTGAGGATCTCTGAAATGAATACATGAAGGCATTCAAACACAGGCACAAAAACACAAAGACTATCTCCAAGAGCCAAAGATTCTGAACTGCTCAACCCTAACCCACTTAAGGGAAATAAGCTTGATGGGGTTTCAGTGGAGTCAAGTGCTATGTGTTCTGGTCACTAGAGGGCAGTGTTGACTCAATGCTGGTCTACAGAGTTGGTGACAAATCTATTCATACATCATGAATATATGCATGTCTATAGGTCCGGACAGCGGGGACTCCAGACAGAGCTGTGTCTACTCTACAGGGGCTGAGTGACCCTGGCCGAGTGGCAGAGCAGAGGTACTTGTATCACCTTGACGATGAGGCCCTTGGAGTCAACCATCCAGATCTTCCTCAGAGCCTCGTCTTTTGGGAGTCCCTCCTTCTCCATCGCCATCGTGATGAGGTCAGCTATCCCCATCGCGGCCTGGGGACAAGAGGGATAGAGAAGGCAGATGTGATAGGAATGCCTCTGTGCCCCACCATTCACTTCCCTGATCAAACAAGGAATAAGTCCCTAGCTTTCACCCCTAAACCTGCAGACAATTTACCCAGTTATTATTCAGACTTAATATAATCTTGACTCGTTATATTAATGCACACCTTTTATTTTGGGATTTAATTCAATGCAGGTCAGTGAATAGCTTGAAAGGCTCAACAAGTCATTTTCTTCTGTTCTCAGCACAATAACCATTTACTGTAAAATGGCCTCAAATTCTACACATTACCATCTACTTCCCTTTCAATACAAAGTGGTCATGCATCAACATGGAAAACACATGAAACTTGGCATTTTAAAGAAGATGGGGGGTACTATAGTTCACAGTCAGGCCAAGAGCCCCAGAGACTAAAAGACATTCTAAATGTCTCCCCATTACAAATTATGTTGAGCTAATCACAATTTTATGGCCATGTTCTCCTGTTTATTAGAGACAGGGTCTGTTGAGCCACAGCCTAGAGGTCTACTAGACCTCAATAAAAAGCTCAGTGATTGGGAATGGGAATTTGAAGCATTGGTTTGCGCTTATTTCTGATTCTGTCATTAGGGGCAATCAGTCTGCCGTGTTTCTGAGCAGAGAATAAACCAGGAGTGAATTTGCCCATTGACAAGAGTTCTGCACCCACCTCCCCTGCACCCTGGAATACAATGGTATGGTCTGACATCTTGCTCTTGGTGACACGAAGGGCAGCGAGTAGGCCGGCCACCGCCACTGCAGCGGTACCTGGGGGGGAGTGACATATATGATTTAGCCCTGCAAGTATGAGATTTCCTCAAGTGAGTTACTATCGCAGAGAGAGAGTGAGAGTATAAAAGACAGAAAACAGACAAAATAAAAGATGAGACATATTACAGAGCCGCACCGTAACACAATCTCCTCAGTACATCATAGGGCTTGTACAGCAAAAGTGCTCTTTACGTTGTCTGCAGTAATAGCAAGCAGATTTACCGAGACAGAGAATTAGAGAGAAAATATGGTTTAGATTAGCCTGCAGAAATCACAACGGCTACCAGGGCTAATTTCTGGGGAATGTAGTTTTATTTGACAGACAAACTAATGGCTCCTCAGACACGGTGTGACTGATACTGTGGTCTCATTAACAGAGCGGATGTAAAAAGTTGGTCCGTGTCCCACTGTTCCCTGTACAGTGCGCACAGGGCCCATAACGCTCTGGTCAAAAGTAGTCCACTACAGAGGGAATAGCGGTGCCATTTGCGACACAACCCGAGTCTGGAGTCTCTGGACTTACTGTTACATTACTGTTGTTTTCCACAGGACTCTATCAAGGGGTCAGAGAGAGAGCGATCAGAGAGAGAGCGATCAGAGAGGGGTCAGAGAGAGAGAGCCGTCAGAGAGAGCCGTCAGAGAGAGGGATCAGGGGCTCGGTGTGTTTGTTTGAGATTTGAATTAGTGCTCCATGAACAAGCTATCTGATTTAAACTGATTGATTGGATGAATGGGCGGATGGATGTGCGTGTGTGCGCTTGCGTGCGTTGGAGAAGGAAAAGGGATATAGGAAGGGAGGAAGAGAAAGTGGAAATAGAAAAAAAAGGAGGATGACTGATAGAGAGGGAGTTTGAGTGCATGTGGTGTGTGTGTGTGTGTGTGCGTCGTGCGTGGGTGGGTTCTTGTGAGCACGTTATCGAGTCTCTGTGCAATTGACATTGGAATTTTGCAATTGAAGTATACGTGTACCTTGGATGTCATCGTTGAACGTGCAGTACTGGTCGCGGTACTTGCTCAGCAGACGGAAGGCATTGGTATTGGCAAAGTCCTCAAACTGGATAAGACAATCCATTCCATACCTGTGGATAAGACAGCCAAGTCAGATAAGACCACATTCACATCCCTACCCCTTTTCTAGTCATTCACCACAGGGCCAAGAGAGCTCAAACAAAAGGAGAGAGCTGAAAATCAGATGAATCACTTCCAGGACTGTGATAATACTGTGCATCTACAGTACAGAGGAATGTTGCTCTCTCACACACACACACACCTACACACACACACCTCTGTGTAGCATGCTCTATAAAGTGCATTGCCTATGCCTGTACCAAGTCCCTCTTCTACACCATAAGAATAAGGACCTTCACAGTTGTGTCCTGGAGAGGGCACTCTTTCACTGTTGAGGAGTTACATTTGAAACGTGTGGAGTGGGATGCTGGATGAGCTTGGTGTGTTTATGCATACGACTAATTATGCATGTAAATACGCATGGCTCAATGTGCAGGCTATAGCATCCAGCAATCCACTTTGTCAATGACTTAGGCCACAAGAATGCAGCAAGAAACTTGGTGTTCGCGACTGATTCCATGACAGGCTATTTGCCTCTGCTTAGTGACCGATCCTCAAACAGCTGTCCTTCAGGTGACTAGACAGGTTAAATGTCTGTCAAGAAGGGAGATCGACTAGCTACCACAAAAGGAACGGAAACACTATAAAACCCTGAGTAATGGCAAGAATGGCAGGACCTCCGAGTAAATCATCACCAATCTACTTTACAAGCTAATCCACAGTCCACCTGACACCCTGTTCACCAACATATAGGCCTCTTCATCCACTAATACCAAAACCCGACAACAAACACGATACACAGACAATAAGAAGTGCGTTGTGAGTTGCTAAAATAGCCTTAGCAGAAAGTAACTCCCGGTTCCCATGCTCTCTTCTGCAGTGCTGTAAATCTGTGAAAACAGAGTAACATAAGCTCTGTTAGCCAAGCCCAGTGTCACACATATACAATAGGGGTGGAGGGAGGGAGAGGGTGGGACATGAGTTTCTAATGAAACCTCCAGGGCTCGCATTTCGGCAGCATGGCGCGGGAGGAAATTGGGGACAGGTCAGGCAAACAGAGAGCGACGCCAGCCCCGAGTATGGACCCGGCAACCACGGAGGCAAGGAGAGGGAGAGGGTGATGAGACTTTCACCCCATTGCTCTTCATGGATCTTTCTCGCTCCAATATGACGCGTCGTCTCTAACCCTCTCAGTCTTTCTGTCCCTCTCCATTATTTCTCTCTCTACCTCTCTCATTCGCTCCTTCTCTCCTTCTCTCCATCTTTCTGGTAAAGCCCCACCTCGTCGCACCCGGCACATGGAAAATATTCACCCCGGCACTTCTGCAGCTTATTGTACAAGTCACTAAAGCGGTTTCCCAGTTGGCCTTCTGCTGCTGAAAAGCTTAGGCCTTCGGGGCAGGAGGAGGAGGAAGAATTGAGAGGGGGATGAGAATTGGAGAGGAAGGGTGAGAGGATGAGAGTTGGGCTTCAGCGATAATAAAACTTCAGCTCCAGGTCAGAGAGGTGGGTTCCATCACTGTGTCGGTCTGTCTGACCCTGCATTCATCAGACTCAGCCATCTGTGATACGGCGCATTCTGTAAGTGACGATTGACGCAGGGAAGGACGGAACGAGCGCTCAAAACGAGCACAGCAGGACAGTGGAGAGAAAATGTGTTTTCTATCAGGCAGGAGGGGAAAGCAAAGTGCTAAAGCAGTGGAGCTATGGCTACGTGGAGGACCATAAACTTTTCATTGTCTCAGGGCTGCGGGAGAGGCGAGGATGCTGTCGCAACTGCAGCACCACTACCGCCCCCTACCGGGCTTTAGTGTATTCGCTGCGAGGTCACCTCAGTTCATCCAGAAAAACAGGCGCCCTCGCACTTCTTCAAAGAGGTGGTTTTTGGAGGCAGAGGGCTGTGGCTCTGTAGCTCTGAGACAGATGACAGTCAAGCAGCTCTCGTGTTGCCTGTGACACAATCATATAGTAAGGAGTAGAGAGCTTCGAGTGGAAGCACAGACGGATTCTATCCTGCTGATAGACAGTACATGATATACACAGCTCTGTATAGGAGTTCTAATGAGGACTGAATGGCCACAATCAATCAATCAAAAGCAAAATGAGAGTGTTTGTGATGGAGGGAGAGACTGAAAACAGTGACTGTGTTTGGATCAGTCTTGGCTAGGGTCAAGCCCCTGGTCCTCAGGCCATACCAATAGAGAGAGGGGGAGAAAAGGGAGAGGGAGTGACGGCTAGAGGGGAGTTAGGCGTGAGGGCTAGAGGGAGGTACCTCCGACCAGAACAAAACCCCCTGGTATGCATTAACGATTTCCATTCTTCCCAAAAGCCTGTTGTCTTTCTCTGATGAAAGAGAGAGAGAGAGAAAGAAAGAGAAAGAGAGAGAGAGAAAGAGAGAGAGAGAGAGAGAGAGATGAGAAGACCTGTTGAGAGGAGCTCCTCTGCCCAGTGCTAAATCAGCCCATAACTCAATGATAGCCATGAGATATTGGGGAAGATGGCTGTTATGGAAAAAAGGAACAATCCAAATCAAATCAAATTGTATTGGTCACCTACACATGGTTAGCAGATGTTATTGTGAGTGTAGCGAATTGCTTGGGCTTCTAGTTCCGACAGTGCAGCAACGTCTAACATGTAATCTAACAATTCCACAACAACTGCCTAATACACACAAATCTAAGTAAAGGAATGGACTAAGAACATATACATATAAATATGTGAATGAGCAATGACAGAGCGGCATCGGCAAGATGCAATAGATGGTACAAAATAGAGTATCCATATCCATGTACTCGGACTGTGATTTGGCAGGGGGAATCAGTTCTCTCTATACCGGTCCCTCCAGCTCCACTCCTCAGCTCCTCTGTCAACTAGACTGTCCAGTCAGACTCCTAGAAGACAGAGTGGCTGCAGAGACAACTGGAAAACATTCCATCCGTCACTGTAGATTAGAGGGACAATGTGGAAAAAGTCTTCCTCCTTGCACCTGCTTAGGGAAGTGTTCACAAGACAGTTCACCTAACCTGGTCCCAAATCTGTATGTGATGAATAGCCAACTCATATGGTCGTACAACAACCATAAGAGTTGGCTTCAAAAGCACAAACAGATCATGGACCAGGCTAACCACATCTCCCTGGCACAACACACACCTGTGAGCTAAGGCTGTGTGTGTGTGTGTGTGTGTGGCCCTGCTGAAGGGGCTCAGAATAGGTCTGGGTTGCTTACGCATTGGTTGAACTGTACCACATCAGGTCTTAACCAAATAAACACAGTATTCCGAGGAAAAGTTGAAGAAACACACCCAGTAACGTAATGCAGATAAACAAATACACGCACAAAAAGCATTGCTGGTTGTGTGCTACTGTACAAGGGAGAGGACACCATAGATCTCAACTCAACTAGGTTGGTCTAAGTCTAAAGGTAGGCCTAAACTTTACTACAAACTGCCAGTCTCTTGTACACTGCACAATGGGGATAACATTTTAGGTGAGAGAACATTCAGGGAGACAGGTGGCCCTATGTCCCAAGAGGTAGCCTAGTTGGACAGAGAAAGTGCATTGGTAAGCAGCTTAGATAAGTATTATGCCCACAAATGACAGAGAATATTAACATGTTTCTTAGCCAAATATTATATAAAATGTAGGCCTATATTTTTTATATATATTTTTTTTATGGGAAAATGTTATAATATAATTGATTCAAGCTTGCGTTGTGTAAATAACTCCAACGCATCTAGTGAACTGTCAAGCGTGATCAACTTTAGATGACATGTGTAAGATAAAGAGAACATTTGTTAAGTGGATGATCACAGATTGTTTAAGTCAGATTTGCATCTGTAGCTAGAATGTGAGGCACAAAAATGCAAGGGTTGAATTTAAATATTGATCAAAAGGGTAGTGGTATTTCTGTAGATTGGCTGTAATCAATTCAAGTGTACTATTGTGTATAACTTCCTTGACTTAGTGACATCAAGGGTTGGCATGGTTATTATTGCTAAGTGATGCGATAAGACAGTGTGGCGTTACTAGCAGAATACTGTGATATCACAACAGTGTCGACATGGACGTAACCGAATCATATGAGATTACATAGATTACATTGAGGTCCTTATGAGAAGAGATCATGACAAGAATGTACCAAACCGAAGTACATATTGGCTGGACAGTGGGAGCAGGATAAAGTTACATGTGGAGAATGAAGGACAGACGTGTTGTTGCCACATTATCTGTGCTTGATACTGTATGTCTGACATTGTGTATCTCAATGGTGACGTGACAGTGACTAATGGATCTTTAGAGCTACAAAGCCCGACGTCATGAGACGCGATCGCATACAGTTTTTTTTATTGCCTTGCTGCTATTTTTCACAAGTACGTGGTAACATTTCACAACTCTTAGTGCAAAACTCAAAAAAGGTCAAAAACTTTAAGCACATTTTCAATTGACTAAGTACAACACACAAAATCACACAGTGAACTTTTCACCCAACCTGATCAGTGTTTCATCTAGAAATACCTTTCATGTGAAGTAATTGCCTTTCACAATGCAATCTCAAAATACTTTTCATATGATTTGTTTAAATACTTTTGTCCATCACTTAATCCAACTGTGCTTAATGGTTAATCACTTAACCATTTATTAAACTGGTTTGTCAATTATATATGGATTTTGATGGGGCCCATGCCCACCTATTTGAGGGGGCCCATGTCCACCTCTTTGATGGGAAATAAAGCAGGCCATTGAGGAGAACTGTGACACCTTTGCCAATGTGGCATCCATCAGCCTACCAACAATCGCCTGGCTTCTGAAGAGGCACCAGGTATCTATGGAACACATTTACCTGGAGTCTTTTGAGAGCATCAATGACCTGGAAACAACTACGGGCCGAGTATTTAAAAATATATATATTTTTATTTGTATTTAACTAGGCAAGTCAGTTAAGAACAAATTCTTATTTACAATGACGGCCTAGGAACTGCCTTGTTCAGAGGCAGAACGACAGATCTTTACCTTGTCAGCTCGGGGATTCGACCTAGCAACCTTTCGGTACTGGTGTGGATGAGAATTTATGACCAAATTCTCAAGATAGGCTCGATACAAATGAATGAAATGAATTACATTTCTTACATTTGATTACAGATTGCAATTCTATCAGATTTTTTTGTTGTTGCATGAATGATTGTTGAGGATGTCTTCTATGTTCACACATTGGATAGATATTATGGAAATTATAGATTTTCAGTCAATTTTGTTGGGTAATGTAAATGTATTGCCTACTGTGAAAACGGTATAATCTACTGTGATTTACAGTACTGTAGTAAATTACTTTCAGCACTTCTAAGGGCGATTTGAAACCTACATTGTTTGCTATTGGATTAACTGGTAGTTAAAACAACCAAACTGAAAAGATATCATAATGTTGTGTTTTGGTGATTAAACCGATGTTCTCATTACATTTCACAATAAACTTATATTTTGAATCAATGGTTGTGTGGTGAGAGATGTTTACGATCCAAATCAATGCACAGTGGCAGGTTTTGAATGAAAGATGGGCTGCATTACAAGTGTGACCAGTTTGGAGTTGTTACTAAGAGTTGTGAAAATGTACCACATACTTGTGAAAATAGTACCAAAGCGATTAAAAAAAACGGTAAAAGGTGATATTCTAGAAGGTTAAAGTGTGTTAAAGATGCACTATGCAGAAATCACTCCGCCATTTCCTAGTTGCTAAAATTCAAATAGTTTCAGTTTGTGACAAAACAAACAAGTTTCGTGGAGAGAATCATTGTACCATCTGTGAAATATATTTTCCATTTCCCAAAATATTGTATTTTCAGGAAGCTTGGCCCCAGTGATGTACTGGCCCGTACGCACTACCCTCTGTAGTGCCTTGCGGTCAAAGGCCGAGCAGTTGCAATACCAGGCAGTGATACAACCAGTAAGGATGCTCACGATGGTGCAGCTGTAGAACCTTTTGAGGATCTGGGGGCCCATGCCAAATCTTTTCAGTCTCCTGAGGGAGAATAGGTTTTGTCGTGCCCTCTTCACGACTGTCTTGGTGTGTTTGGACCATGAAAGTTTGTTGGTGATGTGGACACCAAGGAACTTGAAGCTCTCAACCTTGGAGCAGCCCCGTCGATGAGAATGGGGGCGTGCTCGGTCCTCCTTTTCCTGTAGTCCACAATCATCTCCTCCTCCCTCCACATTGAGGGAGATGTTGTCCTGGCACCACACGACAAGGTCTCTGACCTCCTCCCTATAGGCTGTCTCATCGTTGTTGGTGATTAGGCCTACCACTGTTGTGTCATCGACAAACTTAATGATGGTGTTGGAGTCATGCCTGTTGAGGGAGAGGTTGTTGTCCTTGCACCACACGGCCAGGTCTCTGACCCCCTCCCTATAGGCTGTCTCATTGTTGTCGGTGATCAGGCCTACCACTGTTGTGTCATCATCAAACTTAATGATGGTGTTGGAGTCGTGCCTGGCCATGCAGTCATGAGTGAACAGGGAGTACAGGAGGGGACTGAGCATGCACCCCTGAGGGGCCCATGTTTTGAGGATCAGCGTGGCGGATGTATTGTTCCCTACCCTTACCACCTGGGGGAGGCCCGTTAGGAAGTCCAGGATCCAGTTGCAGAGGGAGGTGTTTAGTCCCAGCGTACTTAGCTTAGTGATGAGCTTTGAGGGCACTATGGTGTTGAACACTGAGTTGAAGTCAATGAATGGCATTCTCACATTGGTGTTCCTTTTGTCCAGGTGGGAAAGGGCAGTGTTGAGTGCAATAGAGATTGCAACATCTGTGGATCTGTTGGGGCGGTATGCAAATTGGAGTGGGTCTAGTGTTTCTGGGATAATGGTGTTGATGTGACCCATGACCAGCCTTTCATTTAGCTCGTCTGTTAGATTTGTGTCACTGGGCAGTTCGTGGCTGTGCTTCCCTTTGTAGTCTGTAATAGTTTGCAAGCCCTGCCACATCCGACGAGTGTCAGAGCCGGTGTAGTACAATTCAATCTTAGTCCTGTATTGACGCTTTGCTTGTTTGATGGTTCGTCAGAGGGCATAGCGAGATTTCTTATAGGCTTCAGGGTTCCTTGAAAGTGGCAGCTCTATCCTTTAGCTCAGTGCAGATGTTGCCTGTAATCCATGGCTTCTGGTTGGGGTATGTACGTACAGTCACTGTGGTGACAACGTCATCGATGCACTTATTGATGAAGCCAGTGACTGACGTGGTGTACTCCCGGAACATATTCCAGTCTGTGATAGCAAAAGAGTCCTGTAGCTTAGCATCTGCTTCATCTGAACACGTTCTTATTGACCGAGTCACTGGTGCTTCCTGCTTTAGTTTTTGCTTGTAAGCAGGAATGAGTCGGATAGAATTATGGTCGGAGTTGTCAAATGGAGGGCGAGGGAGAGCTTTGTACACTTTTCTGTGTGTGGAGTAAAGGCTGTCTAGAGTTTTCCCCCCCTCTGCACATTTAATATTCTGATAGAAATTAGGTAAAACTGATGAGTTTCCCTGCATAAAAGTCCCCGGCCACTAGGAGTGCCGCCTCTGGATGAGCGTATTCCTGTTTGCTTATGGCCGTATACTGCTCATCGAGTGTGGTCTTAGAGCCAGCATCGGTCTGCGGTGGTATATAGAGAGCTACGAAAAATATAGATGTAAACTCTCTTGGTAAATAACGTGGTTTACAGCTTATCATGAGATACTCTACGTCAGGCGAGCAAAACCTCGAGACTTCCTTCGATCTCCTGCGGTAGCTGTTGTTTACAAATATGCATAGGCCGCCGCCCCTTATCTTACCAGAGGCCGCTGTTCTATCCTGCCGAAAAAGTATAAAACCCGCCAGCTGTATGTTATTCATGTCGTCATTCAGCCACGACTGGGTGAAACATAAGATATTACAGTTTTTAATGTATTTGTAAAACAGCGGCCATATCCTTTGGCACCAAATTCACTCCTTGATGGTTGTACTACTGGGTTTACTACTGGCTTTGATCATTGAGATTTGCAGTACTTGCACTTTTTGTTTTTGTTTGGATATCTGCAATTAGATCATGCTAAGCTCTAAGTCTTAAGTAACAATTCTGAAGTTTATGTCTCATCATTATTCTCTCAGATGTCTCCATCTTCTCTGTAGGGAAACACAGACAGTGGCCAAGGCCTCTCCAGCCCAGTAGGTCTATAGGACATCACACCACAAAAGGTAAGAACAAGACAAGGTAACACATGACTGGACACCTCTGCCACAGACCTACAGGTAACTGCAAAAATAAAAGGAAACACTTGCGTAAATGAGGGATACAAAGTATATTGAAGGCAGGTGCTTCCACCCAAGTGTGGCTCCGGAGTTAATTAAGCAATTAGCATACCATCATATTTAGGGTAATGTATCAAAATGCCCAGTTGCTCATTATTTTGGTGACCATGTCTGTCTAGGAGAAGAGATCTCATTGACTTTGAAAGAAGGGTCTCATAGGAGCATAGGGTTTTAAAGTGTGTCTGTCTGTTTGTCACCAGATCTCAACCCAATTGAACACTTATTGGAGATTCTGGAGAGGCACCTGAGACAGCGTTTTCACCACCATCAACAAAACACTAAATTAAGGAATTTCTCGTGGAAGAATGTTGTCTCATCCAGGGCTCTAACTAAATAAAATAAAAAATTGGTAGTACTAGTGCTCACAACATAAAATCTAGGAGCACCAGAAAAAATTAAGCTTTGTAATAAAATCGATTGAGATATAGCCTCAATGAATTCTAGCTATTTCTGAAGCAGAAGTTGTACCCTAAAAACTATACATATCAACTCAGCAAAATAAGAAACGTCCTCTCACTGTCAACTGTGTTTATTTTCAGCAAACTTAACATGTGTAAATATTTGAATGAACATAAGATTCAACAACTGAGACATAAACTGAACACGTTCCACAGACGTGTGACTAACAGAAATTGAATAATGTGTCCCTGAACAAAGGGGGGGTCAAAATCAAAAGTAACAGTCAGTATCTGGTGTGGCCACATGCTGCATTAAGTACTAGAGTGCATGTCCTCCTCGTGGACTGCACCAGATTTGCCAGTTCTTGCGGTGATATTTTACCCCACTCTTCCACCAAGGCACCTGCAAGTTCCCGGACATTTTTTGGGGCATGGCTCCAGCCCTCACCCGCCGCCCCAAAAGGTCCCAGACGTGCTCATTGGGATTGAGATCCGGGGCTCTTTGCTGGCCATGGGAGAACACTGACATTCCTATCTTGCAGGAAATCATGCACAGAATGAGAAGTATGGCTGGTGGCAAGTCAGGATGAGCCTGCAAGAAGGGTACCACATGAGGGAGGAGGATGTCTTCCCTGTAACACACAACATTGAGATGGCCTGAAATGACAACAAGCCCAGTCCGATAATGCTGTGACACAACGCGCCAGACCATGACGGACCCTCCACCTCCAAATCGATTCCGCTCCAGAGTACAGGCCTCGGTGTAACGCGCATTCATTCGACAATAAACGCGAATCCGTCTATCACCCTGGTGAGACAAAACCGTGACTCGTCTGTGAAGAGCACTTTTTGCCAGTCCTGTCTGGTCCAGCGAAAGTGGGTTTGTGCCCATAGGCGATGTTGTTGCCGGTGATGTCTGGTGAGGACCTGCCTTACAACAGGCCTACAAGCCCTCAGTCTAGCCTCTCAGCCTATTGCGGACAGGCTGAGCACTGGTGGAGGGATTGTGCGTTCCTGGTGTAACTTGGGAAGTTGTTTTTGCCATTCTGTACCTGTCCCGCAGGTGTGATGTTCGGATGTACCGATCCTGTGAAGGTGTTGTTACACGTGGTCTGCGAGGATGATCAGCTGTCCATCCTGTCTCCCTGTAGTGTTGTCTTAGGAGTCTCTTTACAATGAAGATCTGCCAAGTTATTTGAAGTTTAATTAATTATCTTTGAAAGACAGGGTCCTGAAAAAGGGATGTTTCCTTTTTTTGCTGAGTTTACATGTTGAAACAAATACCGGTCATTCATTCATTGCTATGATCATCTCCTGAAGAAGCTATCCCTTTTCCTTTTTTTCCCTGTGGCCCCAAATGTTTGGATATACTGGTAAAGTTAACCGGTTGTTAGCTTGCTAGCTAGCTAGCTAATGAGGTATCAAACATGACTGAACAAGGTGTAAAACAAATGGTTAGCGGCCTGTGAATAGTTTTACAATGGTCCGCGACATGGTGTCACGTTCTGACCTTAGTTCTGTTGTTATGTCTTTGTTTAGTATGGTCAGGGCGTGAGTTGGGTGGGTTGTCTATGTTCCTTCTTCTATGATTTGGCCTGGTATGGTTCTCAATCAGAGGCAGCTGTCAATCGTTGTCCCTGATTGAGAACTATACTTAGGTAGCCTGGTTTCACTTTTGAGTTGTGGGTGATTATTTTCCGTGTTAGTGTTTGTGCCACACGGGACTGTTTAGTTTGTTTCACTTTGTTATTTTGTATTTTGTAGTGTTCAGTTTGACATATTAAAATGGACACTTACCACGCTGCAAATTGGTCCGATATCTCTTATTCCTCGTCGGAAGAAGAGGACGAGCGTTACACATGGTTTATTCTTTTAAACAAAACTATGAAATAACACACATGGAATCATGTAACTAAAAAAGTGTTTAAACAAATCAGATCATATTTTATATTTTATATTCTTCAAATTAGCCACCCTTTGCCTTGACATCTTTGCACACTCTTGGCATTCTCTCAACCAGCTTCATGAGGTAGTCACCTGGAATACATTTTAATTAACAGGTGTGCCTTGTTAAAAGTTAATTTGTGGAATTTTTTCCTTCTTAATACGTTTGAGCCAATCAGTTCTGTTGTGACAAGGTAGGGGTGGTATACAGAAGATTGCCCTATTTGGTAAAAGACCAAGTCCATATTAAGACAAAAACAGCTCAAATAGACAAAGAGAAACGACAGTCCATCATTACTTTAAGACATGATGGTCGGTCAATGTGGAAAATGTCAAGAACTTTGAAAGTTTCTTCAAGTGCAGTTGCCAAAACCATCAACCGCTGATGAAACTGGCTCTCATGAGGACCACCACAGGAAAGGAAGACCCAGAGTTTCCTCTGCTGCAGAGAATAAGTTGATTAGAGTTACCAGCCTCAGAAATTGCAGCCCAAATAAATGCTTCAGAGTTCAAGTAACAGACACATCTCAACATCAACTGTTCAGAGGAAACTGCATGAATCAGGCCTTCATAGTCAAATTGCTGCAAAGAAACCACTACTAAAGGACACCAATAAGAATAAGAGACTTGCTTGGGCCAAGAAACACCAGCAACAGACATTAGACTGGTGGAAATCTGTCCTTTGGTCTGATGAATCCAAATTTGAGATTTTTGGTTCCAACCACTGTGTCTTTGTGAGACGCACAGTAGGTGAACGGATGATCTCCACATGTGTGGCTCCCACTGTGAAGCATGGAGGAGGTGATGTGATTGTGTGGGGGTGCTTTGCTGTTGACACTGACTGATTTATTTTGAATTCAAGGCACATTTAACCAGCATGGCTACCACAGCATTCTGCAGAGATACACCATCCCATCTGGTTTGCTCTTAGTGGAATAATCATTTGTTTTTCAACAGGACAATGACCCAACACACCTCCAGGCTGTGAAAGGGCTATTTGACCAAGAAGGAGAGGGATTGTAGTGCTGCATCAGATGACCTAGCCTCCTCAATCACCCGACCTCAACCAAATTGAGATGTTTGGGATGAGTTGGACCGCAGAGTGAAGGAAAAGCAACCAACAAGTGCCCAGCATATGTGGGAACTCATTCAAGACTGTTGGAAAACCATTCCAGGTGAAGCTGGTCGAGAGAATGCCAAGAGTGTGCAAAGCTGTCATCAAGGCAAAGGGTGTCTACTTTAAAGAATCTCAAATAAATAAATCAGAATATATTTTGTAACACTTTTTTGGTTATTAAATGATTCCATATGTGTTATTTAATAGTTTTGATGTCTTCACTATTATTCTACAATGTAGAAAATAGTAAAAAATAAAGACAAACCCTTGAATGAGTAGGTGTGTACAAACCTTTGACTGGTACTCTATATATGGTATATGTTTGTCTATACAGAGGCCAATGGTGACCAGTGACCTCTACGATCATGTTCTTACATTTATGTTGTTTACTTTTTTTCTAGACTTATTTCCTCATTCCTCTTATAAATCAAAATGCATTTCTTGTGTTTGTGTGCACGTGTTGTTTTGTGGGTCAGACCAAAACTAATGCTGCCTTGAGTCAAACGTAGATAGGTGTATGATGTGTGCTACAGGCAACTGTGTTGAATAATATAATTTTTTTAGTAGACAGCAAGTGTTGCTTCGTGGGGTTTGTGTGACACACACACACAGGCTACTCATTGGCGGATGGACTCGGGGCAGGGCGCACAGATGAGGCCTCCATCAATGTGATACTTTCCTCGCGCTAAAGCCATCTGGGGGACGTCACCAGCACAACACAGACCTCTTTTGTTCTTGACACTTTCATTCTTCTGTGATTTACAGCTTGCGTGGATAGTACACATTCGTAACTGAAGGAAATAACTGCCGACACGGGAAAACACTTACGGCTATCACCTTTTGATGGGGCGCTGAGGTTTCTCACCAACTGCCAAACTTCCCCGACAGTGAGCGTAAAGCCTTTTGACACACTAAAATGTTTGATACCGGCCTGAAGAAAAAAAAATCCAAGATGGCTATGAGAGATGACAGCAGTTTTCCCATGTGGAGGATCGCTCAGACGCGGCGGTGTTACGTCTGGACCGCCGCGTGGGATAAAGAGGACAAATTTAAGACCCTGGATCTTAATCCCAGGCCCGATGAAACCTAAACTTGTACCTGGAATCTTTCCGGAAGTGTCCTCTATTTCCAGGTTTGAGGGGGTGACAGAAGGAGGCATGAAGTGGGTTTTGTTCCTCTGTGTGCATACCAACGAGCCGCTGGCCTCCATAAAGAATGTCATGGACAAGGGCACTCTGTCCAAACACAGCTGTCCAAGCAGTATAACTCACACACACACTGTCCTAAACTTTACATACACCTGTACAGTACACACGCACACATGCCAGGGTCAAGCCCTGCTAGGTCAGTATTTGTTTCCATCTCCCTGTGTGTGCATCCACATTGGCTGCCTGTTCTTTAAGTGTCCCTGGGGGGCTGAGGGGCCTTGGGGGCTGAGAGGCCAGAGAGGCTGAGAACTAAGCCTTCTTAATAAAAGCCCCAGCGTCTCGCCTCCCTCTTTCCTTCTCTCCCCCAGAGAGCAAACATCTCTCAGCAACACGCATTATTTCCCAAAATCCCCTCTCCATCATTAAAGACGGAAACAGTCTGCATTCCTTCTCCCCCTCCATCTACCAAAGAGGTTTAACCCAAAGCTGGCCCCGTAACCATGACGATGGACAAACAGAAAGACGGACGACAAAGTTGTTGGGCTCAAAAGAGGGAATCTTTGCTCATTAAATTATTTGACATGGGGACAAAAAAACGTGGGGGAAATGGTTGAGAGGCACAGAGAGGGGCAGAAGTAAAAAAAGATCCTCGACTTTTCAGGCATTGAAATGCCTTGAAATGCCCTGAGGAGGCCAACTCTCATAGAGCCAATTGAATTGCAAAGGAAATGTCTCCTGTTAAGCATTTGAAAATGGTCTTGCCAGTTAGAGAGGGCTCTTCACCCAAAAGATGAAAGACTTGAACAGTGTCTAGATTCTTGGTGGGCCTTGGTTCCTCTGGTTTAAAATATTGTGGGGGAGAGTGTTGACTGATTGGAGTGTTTCTTTCCCAATAGTCTGGCCAGCGACTAAGGAAGAGGGGACACATGTAGACTGTTTCACAGGAGCCACCTTGGACAAGACCTTGGTCTGAAATCAAAGACAAATGCTTGCACGGCCTTTGATGAGCGAACATATAAAAATATACGAGGCAGCGAGAGTATAAAAAGCAGCTTCAGAATATGAAGTGGCTCCAAATGAGAGCTCTCTCTGTTTCTCTCAAAATGAAACAAGAATATTATTAAAAACTCCCAGGCTATAATCAGTCATTCATTCAATCTCCACCACATAATCATTTGTTTCCCGAGTCATGGCTTTCCCCGGCCAGTTGGAGAGGCCCCAGACCCTGGCCTCTGCTCTGCTCTGGCCTCTGTGGAGCTGAGTTGGTCTTACATTTAGCAAGCCCATATGTGACCGGGGGTGGTCAGGGACAGCTTTGTGTCACCGAAGCCAAAACATCAGCCACTACAGTGACAGGACTAGACACACTCCAAGCCCAAGGGCAAAGTATAGGCCTTGCCATATTCATCCCCTTATTTATAGTCATTGATCCATCCCCACAAAGTGACAAAATATCCAATATGAATGTCCAAAACCTATGTAGATATGGAATACGGAATACCAAACAGCACTATATCTAGTTATGCATCGAAGCCCAGCGAGCCCATCTCTAGCCAGTCCTATCCTGCCATGTCAAGCACAATAGTGAAAGTTTTGGAGACTGTGGTTTGAAAGGGCTAGATTGGTTACATCACTAGGCTGCAGGATATGATGGGTCTGTTGGTGTGTGTGTGTGTGTGTGAAAGAGAGTGTTTAGAAAATTGGTGAATGGGGAACTAACTCATAGTGTGGTCGGATATCTTTCTCAGTGTCTGACCACTTAAGTCCGCACTCAGAAACGGCCTCTACCCACAAACCAGAGGCACGTACCACCCTCACATTCCAACCAGTGTAAACTGAAGGCTCAGATATTATGTACAAGCTCAGTAGACCCACACCACCATGTAACAGCATCAGCGTGAGGTTCGCTTGAGAACGAGTCTGTGCTCTTTTGTCCGATGTGTAATCGAAACTATAGTAAGACAACATATCGACACACAGGCTTGGAACAGTACGGCGACTAAAGCTGGGCGATATGGACAAATATCCATATCGCGATAAATTGCCTGAATTGACGCAATAACAATACATAGAAAGACATGTTTCTAACATTAACGTGCATCATAGTTTTTGATTTATTATCCTACAACTACTACTTTGATGGTTGAAGCCATCAATTGTACCATTAACAAATCACCCATATTAGCAAACTTATTTCATTTCAAAAACTTTACATTTCTGTAGTATATAGGCTACTTATCGTAAACAATATCAGCAAAGTGCCTGCAATAAGTGGCCAATAGACATTAATGGTAAATAATGTACTGTGTAGTTTTGGAATCACTTTTATTGTAAATAAGAATATAATATGTCTCTAAACACTTCGACATTAATGTGGATGCTACCATGATTATGGATAATCATAAAGAATTGCGAATAAGGTTGAGAGAGAAAGTTAGAGGCAGAAATATCACACCCCCCCCAAAAATGTTAACCTACGCTGTTATTGTTAATGGTAAGAGGTTAAAGAAATGATGTGATTGGTGTCTTTTTTCACAATCTAATCACGATTGATCATTGAAAGATGTGTATTTTGTTTAAACTCTTTCACTTGGTTTCATTTTAGAGCCAAATAATCATGTTTTAAAGCAACATGCTATACATCTGCCTTACTCTCAGATTAATAGTAGTACTGCTAGGTTTTACATAGTCAAATATAACAAATAACTACATTCTTAATTAAGAACTGTACAAATTATACATTTGTGACATCAATATTTAAAAAAAAATGTATACAAATAATTCTGTACGCAAAACATTTATATTTGACATTTAAGACATTTAGCAGACGCTCTTATCCAGAGTGATTTAGAGTAAGTGCATTCATCTTAAGATAGCTAGTGGAGACAACCACATATCACAGTCAAATATATAGCACACGAACACTCCATTCCAGCTAAACAATGGATATATAGCGTTTTGCCCACACATGAAGGTACCCATAAGCAATCTTTATTTTTTATTTTTTTATGAAAACGCACAAATGTGAAAAATTGGTGGATATAGCATTTTGGAAATAAACTCTTCAGATGCAGTTCCTAGGCTGATAAGGGCATTAGTGCATTAACCCTTTCAGAGTCACTGTCCTGAACTTTAGATAAAACAGTGTAGAAGATGGAAATGTTGGTGTGATTCTTGGGCAGTAGTCATATACCTCATTTTCACTATGGTCAACCTTAAAAAGTATCTGAGCCAGCACAGTATGGTTATGGGCACGTGGTCCTTTCCAGCTTGGTTCCAGTAACTATGGTGGATGTGTAACCATACTAACCCAGTACATCTCGGGCTTGGCTCAGTAGTGTGAAAATAGCTCTACTGTACCTGTCAGACACTGCCTTCATAAACTCCTCCAGCAGGTCATCATAGGCCTGGCCTCGAATCCTCTTGTGTCTCAGCCCGATGTACAATGGGTCCTTCAGCAGCTCCTAGAAAAAGTGTGTGTGTGTGGGGGGGGTTAGGGTCAGTTCATACAACTTTTTCCATCTGCAGCAGCTGGGTATGTCACACATACTGTAGGAACAGACATCACACTGTGAGGCATGAGAGAGAGAGAGGAGTTTGGTCTGATTGGGTTCCATTTACTCCTGCATTTTAGACCACTACTTATCTAGAAAAAAAGACTGGGTTAGAGTTCACAAGGCCGCTGTCCTTCAGACTCAGATGCCACTGACCCTCACCAAATCAAAAGTGTTGGCCTTATCACCCTTGTTGGATTGAATTCCATTTCTGTCGTCACTTTTCACTCCTCCCAAGGGCTATTATGGGAGAAACAAAGTCAGACTAGCTGGTAACGCTTAGATCCCTAAATTACCTCATTGCTGTAGGTAAAAGCTCAAATTAAGCTTCTGGACAAAAATATGTGGAAGTAATTTGCTGAAAGTCATTGGAAGAAGTAATCCACTCTCCCAAAACTCTTCGTTGAAAACTGTCCTTTGGTCAGAAAAGTGCATCGGTTTTCTTTTTTGTGTGCAATTACAACAGGTTAAACCTTAATCGGCCTATCATACCCCTTTACTAGGGATTCAAATGCCACTGGTGTTGGCTGAATTTGTATCAGGCCTAATTTTGGGATTAAAAAACACCACACCCTTTCACCAAAATATGGACCAATGGAGGAACCAATATGATGGGAAAGGTGAAATTAGGTTAGGTTACCATCACAAAGTCCAGTACCACATCCTGAGTAGTTAGTCCGTTTTATTGCGTTCCAAGCTGGCATGTTATGAATGTTGTTTCGAAGACGGCCAGATTGAGACAAAGAGAAAGACGGATTGACTAACTATGCTGGCACATCAGCCCTTTGACTGAGGCCTGAGTTCAGGTCGAGTGCGTGTGTGTGTGTGTGTGTGTGTGTGTGAGTGAGTGTGTGAGAGGAGAGCAATGGCATCTGGTATTATAGTGAATATTTAAAGGGTTAAAGGGCTTTGAGAGGACAAGAGGAGACATTCTCTTCAAACACAGACCAGGGTAGGATGCTGAGGAGTTTAATTTGCCAGCCTTAATATACATCTCTTCTGTAGCCCCTCACATCTCTTCAGGGAGTGGAAGAGATGACTCTCCTCTATTCATAATGTTAAGTGCTCCCTTTGCCCCATTGGATGGAGAGATAAAGAGAGGAGAAGGAGGAAGGCGTGGAGTTGGGATAAGGATCAGGAGCAGAGGTCACTGGGCATGTGTGTGTGTGTTTCTGTGTGTGTAGCTTGTCTGCATGTCTGTGTTGATCCTGATGGAGTCCTTGGTGAAGAGGGGCCTGGGTTTAGAGGGCCCCTGTATGTGATTTATCACACACACACTTTGATGTGCACTTAACACACACACACACACACACTACATCATGACCACTCTACAATGTGTCTCTTCTTTGATGTGGTCAGCTAGTGTTTTATTTTGTGCTTTTATACTGTACTTCTTCTATTTGTCTCATCTATCTCTGGCATGTCTGTAAAGAGAGCCACTTGGAGCCAGGTTCTAAATGCGGGATGTCCTCCCTAGGCTACCGCTTGTCTTCTACCCCCATCCCCAATCCTGGCCCCCCTGTCTGCCTCACTGTTTGTTTCAGTGGAGGCTAATGAGAAGAGGAAGGGGAGGACCATCCTCCTCAGTGAATTTCATTTTTTGATAAAACTACACTAAATATATTTGTATTTCACCAAATAATTGATTAAAACACACTGTTTTGCAATGAAGGTCTACAGTAGTCTCAACAGCACTCTGTAGGGTGGCACTATGGTGTAGCTGGAGGACAGCTAGCTTCCGTCCTCCTCTGGTTACATTGAAGAGGCTCATGGTTCTTACCCCCTTCCATAGACATACACAGTAAATATGACATCTTCCATAGGACGTACTCCAACCTATTAGAGCTCTTGTAGCATGAACTGGCATGTTGTCCAATCAAAGGATTGGAGAATGAATCTAGTACAGAAAGCATAAGCTACAGCTAGCTAGCACTGCATAAAATGAGAGAAAGACAATAGTTAAACAGTTTTGAACAAATTGTGACAATGATCTAGGCTGTGTGTAGCGGTAATGATACGGTTTGGCTTGGAAAGTTTTTTTCGCCTGGTCACATACAGCTGATGTGTTGTGAATTGAAGTCCACAAGCAAAGGGAAAAGGTGAGAAGCAGGAGAGTGCATAGATGTGAAAAGGAATACAACGTGGCTGCTATGAAAGTGAACTCTGAATGGACACCCCACTTTGGGTCCAGGAGAGCCCACCCAACACATTGTGTGGGATGACATCACCGGGGTCTCATTTCAGTGTGTGTGTTGTGAGACAGAGGTTATACCAGGTAATTTCAGTGAAAGAGAAAGGGAGAGAAAGAGGGAGTGAGTGGGAGAGTGAAAGAGCTAGATGAGAGAGGGCCAACTTTCCCATAACACTCACTGTTTAGTTTATTTCCCACAAGACACATTTAGATAAATGGCCATTTAGAGAAAAACAAATGTATGTGTTGTATACTCACTCTACAGATCTGTTTACTGGGAGGGAAAACAATGTGCAGACACAGAGACATGTCTTACTGATGAGTGTGAGTGTATACAGTTGAAGTCGGAAGTTTACATACACTTAGGTTGGAGTCATTAAAACTTGTTTTTCAACCACTACACAAATTTCTTAATGACAAACTAGTTTTAGAAGTCGGTTAGGACATCTACTTTGTGTATTACAAAAGTAATTTTTCCAACAATTGTATACTGATAGATTATTTCACTTATAATTCACTGTATCACAATTCCAGTGAGTCAGAAGTTTATACACTTGTTTAAACAGCTTGGAAAATTCCAGAAAATTATGTCATGGCTTTAAAGCTTCTGATAGGCTAATTGACATCCTTTGAGTCAATTGGAGATGTACCTGTGGATCTATTTCAAGGCCTACCTTCACTCTCCGTGCCTCTTTGCTTGACATCATGGGAAAATCTAAAGAAATCAGCCAAGACCTCAGAAAACAAATTGTAGATCTCCACAAGTCTGGTTCATCCTTGGGAGCAATTTCCAAATGCCTGAAGGTACCACGTTCATCTATACAAACAATAATACGCAAGAATAAACACCATGGGACCACGCAGCAGTCATACTGCTCAGGAAGGAGACGCGTTCTGTCTCCTAGAGATGAACGTACTTTGGTGCGAAAAGTGCAAATCAATTCCAGAACAACAGCAAAGGATCTTGTGAAGATGCTGGAGGAAACAGGTACAAAAGTATCTATATCCACAGTAAAACGAGTCCTATATCGAAATAACCTGAAAGGCCGCTCAGCAAGGAAGAAGCCACTGCTCCAAAACCGCCATACAAAAGCCAGATTACAGTTTGCAACTGCACATGGGGACAAAGATCGTATTTGTTGGAGAAATGTCCTCTGGTCTGATGAAACAAAAATAGATCTGTTTGGCCATAATGACCATCGTTAAATTTGGAGGAAAAAGGGGGAGGCTTGCAAGCCGAAGAACTCCATCCTAACCGGGAAGCACAGGGGTGGCAGCATCATGTTGAGGGGGTGCTTTGCTGCAGGACGGACTAGTTCACTTCACAAAATAGATGGAATCACGAGGACAATGTGGATATATTGAAGCAACATCTCACGACATCAGTCAGGAAGTTAAAGCTTGGTTGCAAATGGGTCTTCCAAATGAACAATGACCCCAAGCATACTTCCAAAGTTGTGGCAAAATGGCTTAAAGACAAAGTCAAGGTATTGGAGTGGCCATCACAAAGCCCTGACCTCAATCCTATCGAAGATTTGTGGGCAGAACTGAAAAAAAATGTGTGAGCAAGGAGGCCTACAAACCTGACTCAGTTACACCAGCTCTGTCATGAGGGATGGGCCAAAATTCATCCAACTTCTGTGAGAAGCTTATGGAAGGCTACTCGAAACAGTTGACACAAGTTAAACAATTTAAAGGCAATGCTACCAAATACTAATTGAGTGTATGTAAACTTCTGACCCACTGGGAATGTGATGAAAGAAATAAAAGCTGAAATAAATCATTGTCTCTACTGTTATTCTGACATTTCACATTCTTAAAATAAAGTGGTGATCTAACTGACCTAAGACAGGGAACGATAACTAGCATTAAATGTCAGGAAATGTGAAAAGTGGAGTTTAAATGTATTTGGCTAAGGTGTATGTAAACTTCAGACTTCAATTGTATGTCTGTGTGTGGAAAATAGACGAGAGAGAGAGAGAGCGAGATGTGCATCTGTGTATGTGCTTGTGTATGTGATGAGATGCAAGAGAGCTGAATGATGCGTCTTTAACAGAAACAGTGTGTGTCTGTGTATGCGTGTTTGTGTGTGCGTGAGAGGGAGAGGGGGAGATGTCCACAGGTAGCAGGAACCCCACGGCACAGCACATCCCATAAATCAGAAACATCCTATACAGGAGCTCTGCCATATCCCATCTGTTTACTGGACATGTTCCCAAAACATTCCCCCATGACATGTTCCCAAAACATTACCCTTGGACATGTTCCCAAAACATTACCCCTTGCTATATCATGTTCTGGAATTACACACTACCACAGGGAGAAGAACATGACTGGGGAGATCCAAGCCAAGTCTCACATAGCACCCTACAGTACTTCCTCATTCCTATATACCTTTGACCAGGTCCCATAGGGAATAGGGTGCCATTTCGGACACAACCCAGTCTTTCCAGTCAAGGTCCAGACGTCGCAAGCCTGACCTCAGTCAAGGAGTCCTCATACCTACCCAAGGTCAGAAATAAGCCGATTAACGACAGTCATGTTTTCAATTATTTACTGCCAACCTCCCGCCACCTCCTACCGCTGTGTAACCCTCTGTCTGTAGGGGCTGGAGCATGGCATCAGACCAGTGTGTCTGAGATAATATATTATGAGTCATGCCAAAGGAACTCCATATGGCTTAAGACACACGGGCACTCCATTTATCCTATTACAACTCATTTGGCCTGTCACCTCTTTAAAACACAATGGAAAACTCGAGACTAGAGTGCAAGGCCCTAGTTCTCGTGAGGTTGTGGACCACATGCGAGCGCACACAGACACGCGCGCACACACACATAAATCTGTGCGTGTGTCTAGGCATGAATGAGTGTTTGTGTGCCTGTAGTGATCCTGATGGAGTGCTTGCTGGCACATGCTGCTGCCCGGGGCGGGTGAGTTGATTTTTAAGGTAAATGTGCTTGGCCTGTCGTAAACTCTGACAGATGCTGCTGTGTGATATTATTTTGCAGTGCTACATCTGCAAACACTTTACACGTTTGGAAAACAACAGGCAGAAACCTGTAAATCCTCTGAGTGTGAGGAAGAACACCTTTTCACACATGAAGGTTACGGCCCATTCTAGTACTGTGTGATTTGAAGAACTGCCCATTATTCTCAACAGTTGCAGTACAGTCCCTGCCACAGACACACAACATACAAAGGGAGAGTAGCATGAAATATGAGCAAACACCGCTAAATGCACACATAAAAAAAGATTCCTTACACACACATACCTAAACTCAGCAAAAAAAGAAATGTCCCTTTTTCAGGACCCTGTCTTTCAAAGATAATTCGTAAAAATCCAAATAACTTCACAGATCTTCATTGTAAAGAGTTTAAACACTGTTTCCCCATGCTTGTTCAATGACCCATAAACAATTAATGAACATGTACCTGTGGAACGGTCGTTAAGACACTAACAGCTTACAGACGGTAGGCAACTAAGGTCACAGTTATGACAACTTAGGACACTAAAGAGGCCTTTCTACTGACTCTGAAAAACACCAAAAGAAAGATGCCCAGGGTCCCTGCTCATCTGTGTGAATGTGCTTTAGGAATGCTGCAAGGAGGCATGAGGACTGCAGATGTGGCCAGGGCAATAAATTGCAATGTCCGGCGGCTAAGACAACGCTACAGGGAGACAGGACGGACAGCTGATCGTCCTCGCAGTGGCAGACCACGTGTAACAACACCTACACAAGATCAGTACATCCGAACATCACACCTGCGGGACAGGTACAGAATGGCAACAACAACTGCCCGAGTTACACCTATGGGCACAAACCCATCATCGCTGGAGCAGATAGGACTGGAAAAAAGTGCTCTTCACTGACGAGCCGCGGTTTTGTCTCACCAGGAGGATGGTTGGATTCGCGTTTATCGTCGAAGGAAAGAGCGTTACACCGAGGCCTGTACTCTGGAAGTGGGATTGATTTGGAGGTGGAGGGTCCGTCATAGTCTGGGGCGGTGCGTCACAGCATCATTGGACTGAGCTTGTTGTCATTTCAGGCAATCTCAACATTGTGCGTTACAGGGAAGACATCCTCCTCCTTCATGTGGTACCCTTCCTGCAGGCTCATCCTGAAATGACCCTCCAGCATGACAATTTCACCAGCCATACTGCTCGTTCTGTGCGTGAACTCCTGCAAGACAGGAATGTCAGTGTTCTGCCATGGCCAGCGAAGAGCCCGGATCTCAATCCCATTGACCACTTCTGGGACCTGTTGAATCAGCGAGTGAGGCCTAGGGCCATTCCCCCCAGAAATGTACGGGAACTTGCAGGTGCCTTGGTAGAAGAGTGGGGTAACATCTCACAGCAAGAACTGGCAAATCTGGTGCAGTCCATGAGGAGATGCAGCATGTGGCCACACCAGATACTGACTGTTACTTTTGATTTTGATCCCCCCCCTTGTGAAGATGCTGGAGGAAACAGGTACAAAAGTATCTATATCCAGAGTAAAACAAGTCCTATATCGACATAACCTGAAAGGCCGGTCAGCAAGGAAGAAGCCACTGCTCCAAAACCGGCATAAAAAAAGCCAGGCTTGCACGTCGAATGGCTTGTACGTCGAAGAACACTATCCCAACCGTGAAGCACGGGGGTGGCAGCATCATGTTGTGGGGGTACTTTGCTGCAGGAGGGATTAGTGCACTTCACAAAATAGATGGCATCATGAGGAGGAAAGTGATGTGAATATATTGAAGCAACATCTCAAGACATCAGTCAGGAAGTTAAAGCTTGGTCGCAAATGGGTCTTCCAAATGGTCAATGACCCCAAGTATACTTCCAAAGTTGTGGCAAAATGGCTTAAGGACAACAAAGTCAATGCTACCAAATACTAATTGATTGTATTTAAACTTCTAACCCACTGGGAATGTAATGAAAGAATGAAAAGCTGAAATAAATAATTCCCTCTACTATTATTCTGACATTTCACATTCTTAAAATAAAGTGGAGATCCTAACTGACCTAAGACTGGGAATTTTTACTAGGATTAAATGTCAGGAATTGTGAAAAACCGAGTGTAAAAGTATTTGGCTAAGGTGTATGTAAACTTCCGACTTCAGCTGTACATACAGAAACGAATAGAGGAACATAGAAGGTAGACAGACCGAGACAAATCCAGACATAGCAGAGAAACACGTCACAAACATGCACGCACACAGACACTACAGACACATACTCTTAGAAAAAAGGAGAACCATTTTTGTTTCCAGGTAGAACCATCTGTGAAAACCAAAAAGTACCTGGAACCAAAAAGGCTTCTTCAAAGATTTTCCCTATGGGGACAACCAAAGAACCCTTTTAGGTTGTAGATAGACCTTTTTTTCTAAGAGCGCAGACATACACACACACAAATATATGGTAATAAACCCCCATTTGCTATCATCCTCTGGAAACAGCTACAGAGTGCATTGAGGACACAGACAAACACTCTGAGGCAGCTCGTTAAAGTGGGTATTTTGATGCCTATAAACGTACGGGAAGAGTTGAGCATCCCCCCCAAGCATCCCTAAACTGGATCTGTACACCATAGATGGCTTCTGGATAGTCTATGGTCTTTCAAAATCTTTCAATAGAACAATAAGAGTTCATGCATAGAAGTGTCTATGGAGATGCCACTAAAGAGATGGGGGCCAAAGGCCATGGTATCTACCTCTGCTATAAGGCAGAACAGAGTGGGAGAAACTGGCAGAGAGAGAGAAAATATTATCCTGTTCACCAAGATCCAATGCCACCTACTGTATTCATGCTGCAGTGCAGATCTTTTATAGGTTCTCTCATAAGCCTTTTATGTGTGTTTTATGAATACGGGGGATTTCTGCTGGGTCTCAGTGCAGTTTGATGAAGTGTGAATTGGCCAGCCGACATAAGAGAACATGGAGAGAGTTTGAATGCTACATCGGACATGGATAGGGCTAGTCCCTCTGTTCAACTCTGCTTCCGGTCTCCTTCCCTTTCCCTCCCCCTTCCTTTATTTATCCAACTTTTATACTGGTGTCCTCATTTTGCTGCCCATGGAGTGTCTCTCATTATTTCTCTCCATCTCCTTTGATTATTGCCAGTCGTTTACATCTTTGACCGGTCCTATACCCGGGTAACCCCAAATCCATCTCCCTCTTCTTTCCTCCCACCCTTTATCCATCTATCCTTCTTTCACAGTGATGTCTTCTTTTAGGTCTCCTTCTCAGCATCTTGATAACTGTCTAGATCATGTCTATCCTTGACCGGACCGACTCGACTAACCCCAAATCACCATTCATCCTCTCCCCAACTCTTATACTGAAACACAATCAGTAGCTAGGAGAGCTGGTCCAAGCCCAGGAAATCAGAGGATGGCTCAGAGTTGACTCAGCTGTGGCTTAAAAGCCAGGCAGCAGGCATGTGGTGGCAGTGCCCCACCCTTTGGCCCAGCTCTGGATGACATGGAGAAAATACACAGAGTTTAAATATAGCCGTGTACACAAAACAGACTATTCTTGGTTTGCTCCCGTTTAACAGTGTAGCCACAGCACACGTGCCGCCCGGCCTAGTGAGGCTCCTCTTTCAGCTATAAAGAGGAGGGCCAGGCCATACATAGGACCAATGGGACCAGCAGGAAAAACCAAACCAGAGGGCCTCTTTGAATACTGTTGACTGGCGGTGCTGGCGGATTGAATAGGTGCTTTTCTAGCTGGCATGGGCGAACGGTGCTGCTTTCGTCAGTTGCGTTCCCTGGTTGTAAAGTGTTAGAATTTCTCGTTTCTTGGCTGTTAGTGCTTGGAAATTGGAGTTTGGAGGCTGAGGGGCTTACCTGATTATAACGTATTGACTTGAGGGTATTTTCTTAGCTGGCAAATTACGTCTAGCATATAATATGTTACAAAGTTGACCGTTTTTTGTTATGTAGTTGACAGGTGTCAAGTGTAGGATAAAGTGAAGTGTATCATCTTGTTTGCATGTAGCTATGTATTCATTTGGTTGTTGGGTGTGTCTCTTCTTACCTCATTGTCTGTGCCCACATCCAGCATGACTGGCAGACACTGCTGGGGTGGCATTCCTCCACAGGCCGTGTAGAGTGCCAGTTTGCCCACAGGGATGCCCATGCCGTAGCAACCCAGGTCCCCCAGGCCCAGGATCCTCTCTCCGTCCGTCACACACACCGCCTGTCAATCATATCACATCTGTCAATCATACCTGTGATTCTATGTCAATCAAATACATTATCAGTCAGAGCAGACTGTCTATGGCTCTTGATAAGTCATTTCCTTTCAGATTCCTATTTGAAATGAACCAAATAAGCTCTCAGAATAGCCAAAAATGTTATAATATCAGGCAGTGAAAATACAGAAATTAGCAAATAAAGCCAGCATATTCATTAGCCAATCAGTTACAGTAAGTGTACATGATTAAACAGGAAATAGTCACACTACGTCAACAGTGAAGTGGTGACTCCGGGATGCTGGGTTCCTCTGTCCAGTGTCTGTTCTTTTGCCCATCTTAATCTTTCCTTCTAATTGGCAAGTCTGAGATATAGCTTTTTCTTTGCAACTCTGCCTAGAAGGCCAGCATTCCGGAAGTCACCTCTTCACTGTTGACGTTGAGAATGGCATTTTGCGGGTACTATTTAATGAAGCTGCCAGTTGAGGACTTGTGAGGCGTCTGTTTCTCAAACAGGACTCTCCTAATGTACGTATCCTCTTGATCAATTTGCCTTTTAAATGATAAACTTGGATTAGCTAACACAATGTGCCATTGGAACACAGGAGTGATGGTTGCTGATAATGGGCCTCTGTACGCCTATGTAGATTTTCCATAAAATAATTCAGCAGTTTCCAGCTACAATTCTGATCAATTTGATGGACAAAAAAAGTGCTTTCTTTCAAAAAGGCCATTTCTAAGTGACCCCAAACTTTTGAAAGGCAGTGAATAAATATAGAATAAAGCACACATCATGACAACACTACATAAAGAGAGACCTAAGACAACACAGAAAAGCAGCAACACATGACAACACAGCATGGTAGCAGCACAAAACATGGTACAAACATTATTGGGCACAGACAACAACAGCACAAAGGGCAAGAAAGGTAGAGACAACAATACATTACCCATGGCAGCCACAAATGTCAACAACAGTGTCCATGATTGAGTCTTTGAATGAAGAGATTGCGATAAAACTGTCCAGTTTGAGTGTTTGTTGCAGTGACCCAGGCATGTGCGTGCTTTGGGGACCTTTAACAGAATGTGACTGGCAGAATGGGTGTTGTATGTGGAGGATGGGGGCTGCAGTAGTTCTCAGATATGGGGGAGTGAGGCCAAAGAGGGTTTAATAAAAAAAGCATCAACCAGTGGGTCTTGCAACGGGTATAGAGTTTTACAAGCCCTGTAGATACAGTTGAAGTCGGAAGTTTATATACACCATAGCCAAATACATTTAAACTCAGTTTCACAATTCCTGACATTTAATCCTAGTAAAAATTCCCTGTTTTAGGTCAGTTAGGATCACCACTTTATTTTAAGAATGTGAAATGTCAGAATAGTAGAGAGAATGATTTATTTCAGCTTGTATTTCTTTCATCACATTCCCAGTGGGTCAGAAGTTTACATACACTCAAATAGTATTTGGTAGCATTGCCTTTAAATTGTTTAACTTGGGTAAAACGTTTTGGGTAGCCTTCCACAAGCTTCCCACAATAAGTTGGATGAATTTTGGCCCATTCCTCCTGACAGAGCTGGTGTAACTGAGTCAGGTTTGTAGGCCTACTTGCTCGCACGCGCTTTTTCAGTTCTGCCCACAAATTTTCTTTGGGATTGAGGTCAGGGCTTTGTGATGGCCACTCCAATACCTTGACTTTGTTGTCCTTAAGCCATTTTTCCACAACTTTGGAAGTATGCTTGGGGTCATTGTCCATTTGGAAGACCCCTTTGCGACCAAGCTTTAACTTCCTGACTGATCTCTTGAGATGTTGCTTCAATATACCCACATCATTTTCCTCCTCATGATGCCATCTACTTTGTGAAGTGCACTAGTCTGTCCTGCAGCAAAGCATCCCCACAACATGATGCTGCCACCCCCGTGCTTCATGGTTGGGATGGAGTTCTTCAGCTTGCAGGCCTCCACCTTTTTCCTCCAAACATAACGATGGCTGAACAGTTCTATTTTTGTTTCATCAGACCAGAGGACATTTCTCCAAAAAGTACGATCTTTGTTTCCATGTGCAGTTGCAAACCATAGTCTGGCTTTTTTAATGGCGGTTTTGGAGCAGTGACTTCTTCCTTGCTGAGTGGCCTTTCAGGTTATGTCAATATAGGACTCGTTTAACTATGGATATAGATACTTTTGTACCTGCTTCCTCCAGCATCTTCACAAGGTCCTTTGCTGTTGTTCTGGGATTGATTTGCACTTTTCGCACCAAAGTACGTTCATCTCTAGCAGAACACATCTACTTCCTGAGCAGTATGACGGCTGCGTGGTCCCGTGGTGTTTATACTTGCGTACTATTATTTGTACAGATGAACGTGGTACCTTCAGGCGTTTGGATATACATCCACAGGTACACCTCCAATTGACTCAAATTATGTCAATTAGCTTTAGAAGCTTCTGATAGGCTATGACATAATTTTCTGGAATTTTCCATGCGGTTAAAAGGCACAGTCAACTTCGTGTATGTAAACTTCTGACCCACTGGAATTATGATACAATGAATTATAAGAGAAATAATCTGTCTGTAAACAATTGTTGGAAAAATTACTTGTGTCATGCACAAAGTAGATGTCCTAACCGGCTTGCCAAAACTATAGTTTGTTAGCAAGAAATTTGTGGAGTGGGTGAAAAACGAGTTTTAATGACTCCAACCTAAGTGTACGTAAACTTCCGACTTCAACTGTAAGTAGGGCCTTGGATCGTGATAAATAGTTTTAAGAGGTCCTGTGAGCTCAGGCTGCAGAGGAAAATGCCATTGTGTTGACAGCTGTGAACAGGTGCAAGAACGGCTAGGGGCTGCAGCAGGTATATCTTTCCATGCCAGGAATACCTGGAAGATTCTTCCTACTGACTGGATAATGACAAGATCATGACTTGATATGGATGCCCGATGAAGACCTACGGGTCGAAACGCTGTTGTAAATAAATATCACCTGTGAGCATGTGCAGCAGTGTGCTGCGTTGTCCTGTCTGTTTTCCACAAGTTTTGCCTACAACTCCAGCACCCGTGGAAAGTACCTGGATGTGCGTATGTTCTTCAGCTTTGCACATTGCTGTACTGGCATATTAGAGCTCAGCTGGTTGTAATGGCCTCAAACAGGCCAGATCCTAACTGAAGATATCTGTTGAACTTATTGACATCAATGCACGATTTATGAGAAAGTTGGAAAGTATTCAGACCCCTTGACTTTTTCCACATTTCGTTGTTTCGTTACAGCCTTATTCCTATTCTCTCAAACAGAGAATTAGTGAACATAAAAGTTAAATCAGGAGAAACGACAGGGATTATCCAGTCGCAGTACATTTCAATGACCTGAAGCATGACATTTCTACCTTTAGATTTTGTGGCATAGAGAAAGTTAAGATATCAGACAGGGGAGGAGATATTAATAATACTCTGAGTAAAAGAGAATGTTTTGGGGTTTTCACCCTCCAGACATTATTTCCTAAAGGACTTAATCATGAAATGCCTATGTATGTTATGCTGTGAATTTGAACATCAATTATGTGCCTATTTAAGATTTACTCTGATGTTTTTCGAACGATGTACCCAATGATTAATGAAAACTTGCTATGTCCTCATTGTGGCTTTACAGACGTGTTTAATACGTCTTATTTATACACTTTTGTAATATTTATGAAATGCATGTTGTTGTATTTGGTAGCACTTATTTGTTTTTCCTTTGCCTCCAACACCCTTCGATGTGTGGAACGGATGTGGGATGGGCTAGGTCTACATAAGGGTGCAAATTTTAAAAAATTCACTAAAAGCTTTGACGAAGGCCGTACTTTGTACTTTGTTGAAGCTCCTTTGACAGCGATTTCAGCATCAAGTCTTCTTGGGTATGACGCTACAGGCTTGGCACACCTGTATTTGGGGAGTTTCTCCCATTCTTCTATGCAGAGTCTCTTGAGCTCTGTTGGATGGGGAGAGTTGCTGCACAGCTATTTTCAGGTCTCTCCAGAGATGTTTGATCTGGTTCAAGTCTGGGCTCTGGCTGAGCCACTAAAGGACATTCAGAGACTTGTCTTGGATGTGAGTTTAGGGTCATTGTCCTGTTGGAAGGTGAACCTCCGCCCCAGGTCCTGAGCACTCTGGAGCAGTTTTTCATCAAGGACCTCTCTGTACTTTGCTCAGTTCATCTTTGCCTCGATCCTGACTAGTCTCCCAGTCCCTGCCGCTGAAAAACATCCACACAGCGTGATGCTGCCCCCACCATGCTTCACCGTAGGGATGGTGCCAGGTTTCCTCCAGAAGTGATGCTTGGCATTCAGGCCAAAAAATTCAATAGTTAGTTTGTTTTATCAGACCAGAGAATATTGTTTCTCATGGTCTGAGAGTCCTTCAGGTGCCTTTTGGAAAACGCCAAGTGGGTTGTCATGTGCCTTTTACTAAGGAGTGGCTTCTGTCTGGCCACTCTACCATAAAGGCCTGTTTGGTGGAGTGCTGCAGAGATGCTTGTCATTCTGGAAGGTTCTCCCATCTCCACAGAGAAACTCTAGAGCTCTGTCAGAGTGATCATCGGGTTCTTGGTCACCTACCTGACCAAGGCCCTTCTCCCCTGATTGCTCAGTTTGGCCGGGCGGCCAACTCTAGGAAGAGTCTTGGTGGTTCCAAACATCTTCCATTTAAGAATGATGGAGGCCACTGTGTTCTTGGAGAAATTCAATGCTGTAGACATTGTTTGGTACCCTTCCCCAGATCTGTGCCTCGACACAATCCCGTCTCGTAGCACTACGGAAATTAGTTTTAGTTAGTTTTTGCTCTGAAATGCACTGTCAACTGTAGGACCTTATATAGACAGGTGTGTAACTTTCCAAATCATGACCAATCAATTAAATTTTCCACAGGTGGACTCCAATCCAGTTGTAGAAACATCTCAAGGATGATCAATGGAAACAGGATACACCTGATCTCATTTTTGAGTCTCATAGCAAAGGGGCTGAATACTTATGTAAATAAGGTCTTTTTACTTTCATTTGTTTTAGGCAAAAATGTTGTTTTTTTAAAGTTTTCGCGTGGTCATTATGGGGTATTGTGTGTAGATTGCTGAGGATTTTTAATTTATTTAATCAATTTTAGAATAAGGCTGTAGCGTAACATTTGGAAAATGACATGGGGGCTGTATACTTTCCTTAGGCACTGTATATACAAAAGTATGTAGACACCCCTTCAAATTTATGGATTCGGCCATTCAATCTCCATAGACAAAACATTGGCAGTAGAATGTCTTTCCAACAAGTCAGTTCGTCAAATTTCTGCCCTGCTAGAGCTACACTGGGCAAATGTAAGTGCTGTTATTGCGAAGTGGAAACGTCTAGGAGCAACAACGGCTCAGCCAAGAAGTGGTAGGCCACATAAGCTCACAGATTGGGACCGTTGGGTGCTGAAGCGCGCAGCACATAAAAATCATCTGTCCTTGGTTGTAACACTCACAACAGAGTCCCAAACTGCCTCTGGAAGATAAGTCAGCACAATAACTGCTTGTCAGAAGATTCACAAAATGGGTTTTCATGGCTAAAGCAGCCACACACAAGCCTAAGATCACCATGCGCAATGCCAAGCGTTGGCTGGAGTGGTGTAAAGCTCGCTGCCATTGGACTCGGAAGCAGTGAAAACGCGTTCTCTGGAGTGATGAATCACGTTTTACCATCTGGCAGTTCGACGGACGAATCTGGGTTTGGCGGATACCAGGAAAACGTTACCTGCCCCAATGCATAGTGCCAACTGTAAAGTTAGGTGGAAGAGGAATACTGGTCTGGGGCTGTTTTTCATGGTTCGGGCCAGGCCCCTTAATTCCAGTGAAGAGAAATCTTAAAGCTACAGCAGACGATGACATTCTACTATTCTATGCTTCCAACTTTGTGTCAACAGTTTGGGGAAGGGCCTTGTCTGAGCATCACAATGTCACCGTGCACAAAGCGAGGTCCATTCAGAAATGGTTTGTCGAGAGCGGTGTGGAAGAACTTGACAGAGCCCTGCACACAGCCCTGATCTCAACCCCATTGAACACCTTTGGAATGAATTGGAAAGTCGACTGCGAGCCAGGCCTAATCGCCCAACATCAATGCCCGACCTCACTAATGCTCGTGGCTGAATGGAAGCAAGTCCCCGCAGCAATGTTCCAACATCTAGTGGAAAGCCTTTCCAGAAGAGCGGAGGCTGTTTTAGCAGCAAAGGGGGGACCAACTCCATATTAATGCCCATGATTTTGAATGAGATGGCCGACGAGCAGGTGTCCACATACCTTTGGTCATGTAGTGTACGTGTGCCTTTCAGTAATGGCTGTTGGGAGGAGCTATAGGAGGATGGGCTCATTGTAATGGCTGGAACTGATTGAATGGAACACTATCAAACATATGGAAACCATATGTCCTCTTATAGCTCCTCCCACCATCCTCCACTGGTGCCTATCCCCAGTTATCCCAGAATTACCAAAAATGCAAACCCCTGACTTCTAAGCCAGGGCTTCCCATCTTCCTCCTAGAGAGCCACTCTGTTGCAGAGCAGATTTTCACTCTAACCCTGATCTAACACACTTGATTCTACTATTTAGCAGTTCACCAGGATCTTGAGTTGCTGGATCAGGTGTGTAATATAGAACAGGCCTGGAGCAAAACCCTGCATACCCAGTAGCAATACCTGCCTTAAGCCGTCAGACAGAACAACTAGGCCTAACAGTGTAAAGGGCATAGCACCCCCAATAGAGAGATAGGGTGCAATTTCAGACACAACGTATTTCCGCACTATATAGGGAAACGGGTGCCATTTCAGGTTTGACTATAGACTTACACGTATGTCCTTCTCTGGCCAGCTCTGGAGCACGGTGGAGATGTGAGTGAGGTCATGGATGGTGATGAAAAGCCCCCTGGAACAGATCAGAGATCAGATGAGTTATAATGAGTGAGACTAGATAAACTGTTTACAGTGCCTTTTCCATTGCGCATCGATTACCAACATAAGGAAATACTATACTTTTGCTCAGTACAGAGAAAAAAGAACATTGTCTTTTGCATTCAGTGTCAAATGGTTCCTTGATACCTGAGTGGAAGCTTGGAATTAACTTTAAGCACCATTTCGGTAGCTTTTTAAAAACCCAATTTTTCCCTCTGCTTGTGCTGTAATGTCCCAGAGCAGATGTCACCTGGGAAATGGATCGCTGGGCCAGGGACCCCTCTAGTGCTACTCTGCTCCAGGAAAAGCTAGACAGATACGCTTAGTCTGTGTGCGTGTGTGTAGGCCCACGGGGTGGGAGGTCCAGCCCAGAAGGGTTTCAGATCGGTCCAACAAAGCCATCTGCCCACGATGTGGAGGCACCATCATCTCCATACGTGCCAGCAACAATAAAAAAACAAACATCTATATTGTCAAATCTGCCCAGAAACTAAAAACACAGATCAAATCTGGAAAGCGAGAAGGAAAATGTGAAGCACCAAACAGACCAAAACCCTATTAACAAAAAATCAGAACACAAAAAGGTTTGGAAAGAAGAAGAGACATGAACGTGTCACATGAAAATGATAACTGTCAAGTTTCAGCTGAGCTTGACCCCAAAGTCATGGCTTGGTATTAACTTACCTGCCAGACTTAGGTAACTAGAGACAATAACAGTACAGAGACAGTACAACAAGTCTAATAGTAATGACAAACCTGTCACACCCTGATCTGTTTCACCTGTCTTTGTGTTTGTCTCCACCCCCCTCCAAGTGCTGCCCATCTTCCCCTGTGTATTTATACCAGTGTTCTCTGTCTGTTGCCAGTTCGTTTCGTTTTGTGAAATCTACCAGCGTTTGTTCCCCTGCTCCTGTCTGTGCTTGTTCCTGTTTTCTAGTCCCTTCCTGGGTTTTGACCCTTTTGCCTGCCCTGACCCTGAGACTGCCTGCTGTTCTGTACCTTGCCCCACCTCTCTGGATTACTGACCCCTGCCTGCCTTTGACCTGTCTTTTGCCTGCCTCTGTACTAGAAATAAATTGTTATTTCTTCGGCACTGTCTGCATCTGGGTCATACCTGAAACCTGATGACACAATCCTTGTATCAAGGCCCACTAGATTAGAGCATTGGATTCTGTTGTGAGATTCGGTTAGCCATGAATAGTTTGCTAAAAATGAGGGGTCACATTTCATCCCCCTGAGAAACTGGAAACATGCAAACCTTTCTACCACATCATTTCATTTAGAAATGGAAACCTCTGGAGTTGAAACTTGGGTTTTGGGTTAGTTTCCGTGGTGTGTGTGTGTACGTGCATGTCTGTTTGCACGTGTGTGTCTGTGTGACTGTGCATGCATGTGCGTGTGTGAGCGCACGTATACATCTATATGCATGTGTGTGTGTGTGTGTGTACGAGGCTGATAGAGGACCAGTCAGTATGGGGGCCACATTACTTCAGTTAAAAAAGGTAGAGAGAGAGCCTCTCACACATGGTGACCCACGTCACTCACCCCGGGGCTCTACATATTTGGCCTCCATTGGTAAACACTGTGTCCTCCTGCCACATTTCTGATGAATCTGAATCGACATGTCCAAAATAAGAATAGAGAGAAAGAAACAGACGAGGAAATGAAGAGCAGGTAAGAGAAGGGATGGAAATGTGATTTTACAGCAAAATAAAAAGATGAAAGGATGAGAGACGGGAGACATAAAAACAAAAACATCCACGGTCAGTCACACTCTTTAAAATGTTTAAACTGGACCAGCAATGGCTGCCAGAGGTCACTCACGTAACGAGAAAGCTAACGATCAGCAACAAAGCTAACGATCAGCAACAACTCACAACTCATATGTGTTTGACCATCAGTGATCAAACACATGCACACAAACACACTCACGTCATTGTCACGGATCCCTCTGGAACTGTGTCATTACGCACACCTGGTCCCCATTTCCCTGATTGCAATTGTATAATTGTGCCCTCTGTTTTCCATTGGGCGGTCGATTATTATTCCCATGTCCGTTGGTCGTGTGAGTACCTGTGCGTTGTCTCAGCCTGTGCTGCATGTTTTGTGCATTACTGATCTCGTCCGGTGTCATTCTACGAGGTTTACCCTCGCTCTTTTGTTTGGCTACACCCCAGTGTTTTGCATACGTGTTTGTTTTGGGTGTATTAAAAACCCAGATGTATTCCTGTGCCTGTCTCCATCCTTTATACCCCGCGACAGTCATGTTTGACACGCTTCATTGGTGGAACATTTGATCAGTCGGTCTCTGTGGCATTTAAATAGCTGCGAATAGTTGGATTTGCTTGCTGTGTGTGTGTGAGCCTGTGAGCAGTGTGTCTGGAGTGTGTGAGGCCTGCTGGGTGTGTTTGCCTGCAGCGTCCGTGGGGCAGAACGCTGAGCTGCTGCCAATCCCACAGCTAAGAGATCCAGGCCAGGGAAAGGAGCATGTTGATGTTGGTGATGGTAGGGGATGGTCCTCACTGGCTGGACTGACCCCATTCACTGGTGTTGGTGAAAATGACTTGTCTGATATGTGATAGACATGGACATGGCTCTTAACACATTATGACAATAGATGTTCCTTAATACAGCATTTTAGCTCTATTTGTTCAAATATCTCACTTATTCTCCCAATCTGTCTCCGGTTTCTCCCATCATTCTTTCTCTATCTCTCTCCCTTCCCCTCTCACTGTCTGTCAGTTTCCCAATCTGTAGTGGGAGACCCCATGTCCCTGAGATGAGGGAGGTGTCTCAGCGCCTCTGACGCCTTTCCCCTGACCCCCTCTAAACATCTGTACAGGGCCTCCAGCACCTTCTCCATCCCTTAGGAACAGTACTGGTGTTATAATAGGACATTCTTCTGATAAGCTGCTAGAACAATCTTCAGCCACATCTCCTAGGCTGAAGGGAAAGGGATGAGATATACAGTGCCTTGCGAAAGTATTCGGCCCCCTTGAACTTTGCGACCTTTTGCCACATTTCAGGCTTCAAACATAAAGATATAAAACTATTTTTTTGTGAAGAATCAACAAGTGGGACACAATCATGAAGTGGAACGACATTTATTGGATATTTCAAACTTTTTTAACAAATCAAAAACTGAAAAATTGGGCGTGCAAAATTATTCAGCCCCTTTACTTTCAGTGCAGCAAACTCTCTCCAGAAGTTCAGTGAGGATCTCTGAATGATCCAATGTTGACCTAAATGACTAATGATGATAAATACAATCCACCTGTGTGTAATCAAGTCTCCGTATAAATGCACCTGCACTGGGATAGTCTCAGAGGTCCGTTAAAAGCGCAGAGAGCATCATGAAGAACAAGGAACACACCAGGCAGGTCCAAGATACTGTTGTGAAGAAGTTTAAAGCCGGATTTGGATACAAAAATATTTCCCAAGCTTTAAACATCACAAGGAGCACTGTGCAAGTGATAATATTGAAATGGAAGGAGTATCAGACCACTGCAAAACTACCAAGACCTGGCCGTCCCTCTAAACTTTCAGCTCATACAAGGAGAAGACTGATCAGAGATGCAGCCAAGAGGCCCATGATCACTCTGGATGAACTGCAGAGAGATCTACAGCTGAGGTGGGAGACTCTGTCCATAGGACAACAATCAGTCGTATATTGCACAAATCTGGCCTTTATGGAAGAGTGGCAAGAAGAAAGCCATTTCTTAAAGATATCCATAAAAAGTGTTGTTTAAAGTTTGCCACAAGCCACCTGGGAGACACACCAAACATGTGGAAGAAGGTGCTCTGGTCAGATGAAACCAAAATTGAACTTTTTGGCAACAATGCAAAACGTTATGTTTGGCGTAAAAGCAACACAGCTCATCACCCTGAACACACCCTATCCCCACTGTCAAACATGGTGGTGGCAGCATCATGGTTTGGGCCTGCTTTTCTTCAGCAGGGACAGGGAAGATGGTTAAAATTGATGGGAAGATGGATGGAGCCAAATACAGGACCATTCTGGAAGAAAACCTGATGGAGTCTGCAAAAGACCTGAGACTTGGACGGAGATTTGTCTTCCAACAAGACAATGATCCAAAACATAAAGCAAAATCTACAATGGAATGGTTCAAAAATAAACATATCCAGGTGTTAGAATGGCCAAGTCAAAGTCCAGACCTGAGTCCAATCGAGAATCTGTGGAAAGAACTGAAAACTGCTGTTCACAAATGCTCTCCATCCAACCTCACTGAGCTCGAGCTGTTTTGCAAGGAGGAATGGGAAAGAATTTCAGTCTCTCGATGTGCAAAACTGATAGAGACATACCCCAAGCGACTTCCAGCTGCAATCGCAGCAAAAGGTGGCGCTACAAAGTATTAACTTAATGGGGCTGAATAATTTTGCACGCCCAATTTTTCAGTTTTTGATTTGTTAAAAAAGTTTGAAATATCCAATAAATGTCGTTCCACTTCATGATTGTGTCCCACTTGTTGTTGATTCTTCACAAAAAAATACAGTTTTATATCTTTATGTTTGAAGCCTGAAATGTGGCAAAAGGTTGCAAAGTTCAAGGGGGCCGAATACTTTCGCAAGGCACTGTACCTGTGAGAAGAGGGTGAGAGCCGAGCTTTCTCACCAAGAGTCTAATGACCCCATACTCACAATCATAGTACTTCTCAGAATCACCTAATCTGGATCCAGGTGTAAAAATGAAAGGTCATCTTGAGAGGAAGGAGACACAACTGTTTAACAATGTATACGAGAAATCAAATGTGTTTAAAGAATGCACACCTTGAGATGGATACAGAATGAGGTTGGTGAGGGGTGTTTGTGAAGTTTGTAACTGTCTGTAAGCACTTGAGAACTGATAGGTGGAATGTGTCATGACTGTCCTGTGAGGACCCAAATAGGTCAGACCAGCTTTGCAATAAATCACTTCAACCAGACCACCTCTCACCCACGAGGGGGAGGGGGGGGGGGGACTGGTGGGGGTTGACAGCTCACACCCTGTTGTAAATCAAGGACCTCCCTCTCCAAATTCACCCAGGGAATGAGCCTTTGTCTTAAGAAGATGTTTCCCTTTTTCCCAATGAAACAAACACCTTCAAAAGCAACTATTGGAACAATATTTCTAACATAGAACGTGGTGAATGGGTGACCTAAAAGAACACTAATGTCATAGTGTGTTTGTGTTGTTTTTAAGTGTTATAAAGGAAATACTGTACCTTAAAGTATACCCACTATGTGTGGAATGTCCATCGAATGCATTGTGCATAAAAAATTAGAAAGTGTTTTAGTGAAGAGGGACAATTTTAGGAGCCATAAGAGACAATAGTTTCATAAAACTTTGTACAAGTAACAAGTTACGCCCCTGAGTAAGGTCAGAGAGCATGCCAGCCTGACAGAACCGCCCCTTTTGAATAAACTGTATCAAATTATGGATTAAGAATTAACATATCAGACCATAGAGACGTTGAGCTGCAGCTCACGTTTAAAGCGGTTTGAACGCTGAATCTCAACACGAGGTAGAGATGATAAAGTCACCTCGCGGACAATCACTGGTACGGCTGATTAGCTGTCCCAAGTGAAGTATCTAGAAAAGCACATTTAAGTGGAACTCTGATCAAATCATCGTATTATGCTACTCTCATCAGAATAAACTCTGTAGTTCTGTTCAGGACTACACGACAAGTCACCAGACACTGGACGACTGCAGAGGAGAACGACAGAATACAGGTGGGGACCCCTTTTGGGCAATCAGAGCTTTACAAGCGTGCCCTCGAAAAGGGCCCAACCAACCCCCTTTCCAAGAAGGTCCGGTTAGAAGAGATACATGGCAAACCAAGGCATTTCCACGTTAATACATTTGTGATAATACATTACATTCCCTCTTTCTCTTTCGCCCTCTACATGTCATTTTGTAACAAGTAGCCATATTGTTGTCAGTCCACTAAGGACCTGTTTCTAATGTTTTAAGTGTGTATGTTTATCCTGTGTTACCATTTAGTTAGCTAGTAACTAAATAACTATAACAATGTGTAGTCCTGAATCATAACTAAGGCTCAGGTTTTTGCAGATGCAAGGTTACGACTGTTCAGAATGATGACATGATACGAGGTTACGATTAATAAGTTGACTGTTTATAGATGTCATAGAGATTCATTTGGGAGATGTTAACTCTTTAAAGAACCACTCTCGTGGTGCCCCAAATCCTAATGAGTTAATTGTTACATGATTAATTTAGTCGGGTAACAATTAAACATAGTTAGTGGATCAGATTAATGACAATAAAGTCACGACAATGGTATAGTCTTCGTTAACAGAAAGGTAATGTTTTTGAGCCAGCCTATGTAGTTCCTCCTTAGAGACTATGTAGAGAGAGAGAGAGAGAGAACAAGAGACCAGCGGATTGAAGGAAGAGCGAGAGAGAAGGAAAGAAAACAGCACCGGGCTGAATCAGCAATACCGCTGACCCCACAACCCAGCAGAAAACACAACCCAGGGAGTGTGTGCCGAGAGTGGGACCGCAGCAACAACCCAGCCCCAGCAGGAGCTGCTCTCTACACTTGACCCACAACATGGCCAGAGCCCCAGAGAGACACCAACTTCTGACAGACTACCGACCCGTGTCCTCAACAAACACAGGGAGCCAGCCACTCACCCAAAATATATCCGCCCCCTGCACGCCACCGCTCACCCCATTCAAGACTCTCCCTGCTGCTCGTTAGCCGTAACCTCTGAACGGCTAAACTGTCACTAAGCAGTGTGAGCAGTGTGAGCTGTGTGTGTGTGTGTGTGAGCACAGTGAGAATGCAATGGGAGGTGAAACAACCTGTGCCAGTTAGTTATGTGCTGTTCAATGCAAACTTTTTTTGTCAAAGTTAATAGAATATTGAATGCATTCTAAAATGTCACTCAGAGAGACTTCTAAGTGGGTTACATAAAACATCTGGGACAGTTTCCATACCTACAATGCCATTGATACTATCCTTCATTTAATGTGCATATGTGATTGAAGTGGACAGATAGTGGACAGATACAGGCATAGAGTGGACAGCTATGTACAGTACCGTTATACAGTGCAGTATCCACTTCTGGATCCCGTGACAGCAACACAGCTATACATGTTATAGTAGCCAGGTACCTACTGTATTACTGTTAGAGTAATTAAAGTCTCATTAAGAATACGTGCTGGCATTGTTGAAATGCTGTAAGGCTTATGAGTGTGTGTGTGTGTAACCCTGTCAGTTACACACACACACACAAAGGGCTATGACTGTAACCCTATACTGACAAGCTCTCACAGATGGTGAGACACAGATACCTCCCATAGTGATGTAATCCTATGGGTGGGTGTGTGTGTGTGTGTGTGGGCGTGTTTAACTATTCTTGTGGGGACCGGAAGTCCCCACAAGAATAGTAAACAAACAACAATTTGACTGGGGACATTTTGTTAGTCCCCACGAGGTCAAGTGTTACTTCTAGGGGGTCTAGGGTTAAGGTTAGAATAAGTGTAAGGGTTAGAATTACGTTAAGGGTAAGGGGCTAGGGTTAGTTTTAGGGTTAGGAGATAGGGTTAAGGTTAAGTTTTTGGGTTAAGGTTAGGGCTAGGGTATGGGTAAGAGTACGGGTTAGGGCTAGGGTATGGTAAGAGTACAGGTTAGAGTTAGGAAAAACAGGATTTTGAATGGAACTGAACTGTGTCCCCCCAAAAGGTTAGCTGTACAAGACTGAGTGTGTGTGCGTGTGTGTTCCAGTGCATAGTTAGGGATGAAGGATTGCAGTCTGCTCTCAAAGATTTCTATAAGGACAAATGACATGAACAATAACATGTAATTTAACACATTCAAGACCTAGAATACAATGTGTTGCACCACACAGACCGATTTCCAATCTGCTGAGACTCCACACAAATGGAATATGAAAAACGTCTGTGGATCCCAGTGGAGATTATTTTCAAAGCAGCTTTAAAAAAACTGCTTATTCCAACTTTGTCCAGCTGCTGGGTAATGAAACTAGGATTCAGCTATTTTCAAATGGCCTTCAGACTAACTGAAACACAAAGTCACAAATAACAAAAGATCAAAACTCTCAGATGGTCATTAGTAATGGTCTTATTTCACCACATCGCTGTAAGCCAATGGTCTAGAATAATAATGAGGACAATGCAGTGAAGGCAATAACTTTCCTCTGCAAAGAAATCATCTGTTTGGACTGGAGATATTTTTCATTTGGGAGAGAGAGGGGGAGTTTGTGACACAGCAAATATCTCTGGTCTTCACTCTTTCCAAAACAGAGAACACTGTGGAATACCCTTGTGTCATAAGGGAAATCAACTACTTTGTCTCCTTCCAAAACATAACTTCTGTCAATAGACTGGAAAGATAGCAGTGTGCGGTTGAGCACATGCTAGTCATTTCTTTGACTGGATGTGGTATCTGTAAGCTTAAGAAAAGGACTGACCGTACAATATTTGAGCCATGAGGTCACTGGTTTCAGCTTTCGGCTTCTTCCTTCTCCTAGCGGTATTTAAAGACATGCAACGGAACTTTTGCGACTAAGTATAATTTATACCTCTCTCTTTGGGCTGCATGTGTCAATTTGTAGTTCATACATGCATCATTTATGAGCAGAATTACTGTCTTACCTCAAATAGCCACGAAATCCCTAGTTTGAAAGTGACTGTTTTTCTGAAAGCTGTGCAGCGCCATTTTCCCTACATATTCCCCCACCTGCCCCAGCCCCCTAGGAATTGGAGTTCAACCAATGAACTGCAGCCCCTCGACATTTGAGCGACAGATAGCAAGAGGCACAACACGCACACACAGCAGAGAGAGAGATACAAATGACACTAGATGGCTTAACGAACTGGAGATGGAGGCAAGGGTCAAACTGTACTCACACACAGCAGCAGACGCAACAGACTCAATATCAATAAAAATTGCTATTTTCATTAATTGTGTTTATCTTGAAACTAAAAGTTAAAACTAACTCAAAGCAGGTTTCACATGACATGCAAAAGAATGACATTGCACTAAGGAAGCCGGGATAGGCTGTACGGACACGCATGATGTCCAAATTGCTGACTTATGTCACACAGCTGAGAGTCAAGTGGAGATGAATGCATCTAGCTAGTTTATGCTTGTGGCTAAAAACTTAAAATCGAGAATTTTTGTCTGCCGAAGTTGGGACTTGAGTGTTCAGAATCATTCAGTTTTGATCAGAGTAATTGTTATGTATATATATTTAAAAAATACCGCCATTAATTGCCAGAGTTGTACATTTTCTGCGAAAATCGCATTTTAACCATCACCCTGGTCTGATACTACATATTGGTAATGGCTACACTATCTAGCGACATCCCTCTCAATTACTGAGGTATGTCTGACAAAGATCAACTGTACTATTTGTTACAGGCTTTGATCTTGTCCCATCTTGATAACTGTCCTGTAATATGGTCAGGTGCAGCAACGAAAGACATAGCAAATTTGCAGCCGTCTTAAAATAAAGCAGCACACCCTGCCCTTAACTGCACACACAGAACTAACATCAACAACATGCCTGACTACTTATCTTCTAGTCTTTTTAAGAAACATTTGTGTGTTAAATGCCTAACCACTTGTATAGTCTATTTACATACCCCACTAAACATGCCACAATGGGTTTCTTCACAGTACCCAAACCAAAAACCTATTTAATGCGTCGCTCAGTTAATGGTATGTATAGAATGTTGTCATCATGGAATACTCTGCCACCAGAGGTTACGCAGGCAAAAAGCAAGTTTAACTTACATTTTTAAAATCTTGTATCAGTGTATCAAGAATGTAACTGTACTGTATATAAGAATATGAATATTGTGTAAATAATATATTTTTGTCCCTTGGTGTCTTTACTATATAAAGTATAACTTATTTTATTTGGAATGTAATAATGTATTATGTTGTTCTCGTCTATGACTGATTTGTACTTTGTTATGTATTTGTACATTTTATGCGGTCCCCAGGAAGAGTAGCTGCTGCATGTGCAGTAGCTAATGGGATCCTAATAAACGAAACAGCCGGACAGCAGTCCCCCCCTAGCGAGAGCAAAGGACACTCTTCCCCTTGATGTTGTGTTGCCCTCTTGCAGCGCAAACTCTTCCCATTGAGCACATTAGACTATCACAGTGACATCCAGATGGCTACTACGAAGTATGCAATATTACAAATGATTTATTGTGTAGGCCACTATCCTACTCAAAATAAAATCAAGTGGGACAAAACTAATTGGCCACGTTAACTACCACCGGCGACATGTGATACAGCTGCCTAGCCTGCCTGATAGGAACCAACTACATAGCACCTCGTAATACAACATCGTTGCAATGGGAATTTGCACCGGCTTGTCGTTACGTTAACTAATTGGATGTCACAGTGACATCCAGAAGGTGACCAATACTACAAGTTATTTCTGCCTTGCCCATCGAAATAAACATCACTTTCTTGTACAAGTTTTAAATAGTGCCATGCTGCTGTGATTGCCAGCTAGACAGAATAAACTCGCTAGCTGGGAAGGGCTCATCCGGACCAATTACTGCTGCTACATTTGACCCCCACAGCGAGCTCAGTGCGTTGCACATATCAAGGACAGGGCCAGTTACAGTGGTTCTTCCTGTAAAAGTTGCGTCACGTTATTTACGAAACGGAAACGGTGCCGAAATAGATGACCACAGCGGGTATGCTATGCTGCAAATATTGCTTCTAACTTCAATATGCTTTTTAAATAAATAAGACCTACACCACTTTTAACAGCACATTACTCAACACTAGTGAGACTCATGTCGCCTATGATAGGCCTACAGTATATCTAAACGTATTTTTTTCAATGACGTGACTCTCTGCCAATAATTAGATTTAGAGGATTGGAGGATTCTAAATGAATATCTAAGGGACATTTTTTGTTAGGGCAAATCTGATCTGTGAGAATATCTAAGGGACTTTTAAATAATTCAAAATTAATTAATAATAATCGCTTTGTTTAACAAATAACTATATTGGAGATTATTTCATTTTCAAATAACCTAAAGTGAGCGATTGAATTCTGAATAAAGGCCAAAGTAAAATTTGTAAAGGCCAAAATATTTATTTCTGTTTTTAGAGGGAGAGAAACCATGAGCCTATCGTGCCTATATTTTGGACAAGGACATCCCGGCCGGACAAACCCTCCCCTAACCCGGACGACGCTGGGCTAATTGTGCGCCACCCTATGGGACTCCAAATTACAGCCGGATGTGATACAGCCAACCTAACTAAGAAATACATTTGACGATACAATACTCCCCCTACCCTCCTTCTTGGCAAGAGTCTATTGTCCTACTAATAGCTCATAATGGCGCTGTACAACATGACTGGTCGGGAGTAGGCTACAGTAAGAGCAAAATAATCATAACATTTCCACACCCTAATTGTAGTCTAACCAATATCCAAAATGGAGACTCAGTGAAAATAAAATCTTGTTGATTTATCAAGACCCGTCCCCATGCCTGTCTCAGAGCAGCGCTGTCTTGACCTCTGAATGCAGTCTCTTCCATTCATTTTGAAAGAGTATTTTCCAGTAAGCAGCAATTTGTTTACCTTTATTAGCCTACTTCGTTCCAATATTTCTGTCATTCAGTGATATTTATTCCCATAATAATTCGTTATGGATCCATAACGAAATAAACATCTGCATTTTGAAAGAGTATTTTTATAATTATTTTATTAACGAAAGCATATATATGCTGATGAAGAAACACAGTACTGTACAGTATATACTTACCCAACATTTTGCAGTTGCATGAAGTCGCCCACAAGCACTTTAAACATTTGGATAAAGCATTTAAAGCATTTTGAAGATAAGAACCGCCTGCATTTGTTCATTAGGCTACTGTGCAGTCTGACATGTAAACATAGCCTACAGTACATACTGTAGTAAACATGGTAAAGTGCCTAATTCCTTACATAAGCGAGAGCAGGCCATGTCCAGAATTTCTCAGTGACCTCAAGTACTCATTAACTCTGTCTTTAATGCTTTTTCAGGTTGCATCAGTCATGGACAGAAACTTAATACTGAGACACAGTATTAATGATGAACACCCGGAGGTTCACTGGTAAGCCACATTTGCCTCGGGATCCATCCCAGTTGGTATTCTGTGTCCACTCGTGGTACCTCTCCAGTTACACATCCTTGGAATAGCAGAACAGCTTAACGGTCCGGATGGCCCTTGTTGTGCCTGGTGAACAGTTGGTCAAGTTCTGTTGTCAGAAGAGGAATGTAAATGTCAGGGTGAACCGACGACCTGATGAACCCGCCAGCTATGTTGACTCTGCCTGTTGGAGGTGGAGTTCCAGAGCTCACAGGTGTGTCTGGCATGGATTGGGACTCCATCTCGTTCCTCGCCCTCGTCAATGCGTCATCCTCCGCCTAACTCTCCGCCAATGCCGCCTGACTCTCTGCCAATGATGAGTAACTCTCTGCCAATACCGCCTGGCTCTGGACCTATGCATCAGCTGTTGCCCGTATCTCTGCCCTCAGATAATGTTTTTCTTTCTGATGGTCTGCCTCCAATGACTTGATCTCAGTCTTCAAAGTTTGATTCTGAACCATGTGCACCTTCATCAGATGAGCAGAATGGTACCGCCATGAGCCCCCATCGATTACAGTGGCCTATGATAAAAACGTTAGATCAATTAAGAATTAAAAGTGACTAACACACAAATGATGTGTACGCATTTTAAGAATCTAGCAAAACTAACCACTTTCTTGGCAACCATGCATTTTTTCAGGTGGAGTTTGGGGTGGGGTGAGGAGTATAGGCCATAAGCATACAGCAGATTGCCGATTGTCCTCACTTTCATTTTGCTGTAACAACATATTGTAGCACCATGACTGGGATCTCTTCATTTAAGTGAGCAGATTAGGGGTTTCAGGAGGAACGGAAAATCTAATACAGCCAATTGTCATAGTGTTTGCTGTCATTAAATGTGAAGACTGTAATATTATTAAATCAATTCTCTATGTGTAATTATTCCATAATTCAATGAATCACAAAATAGTACTTAACTAGGAGGTTGGGGCACCACGGGAACATTTTGTTTATAGTTTCATTTCCCAAATATAACTCTTCAGATATTTTATTATCTTAGCGATTACAGTCTTCTATTAATGTATTGTTACCTCATCAGTCTCATTTCTGAACGTCACAAACCCTTGGATATCTGCAAGAACCCTAACATAAATCAGCGTTATAGAAATTGGCTTAATTATTTATTTTCTAACTAACCAATCGCAGAATTACATAAACACACACAATAGGTCATATATTGCTTACTAACATGACACAAATTTAAGTCCCTTGTGGACTAAAACAACATGACGACTTGGTAGACAAAGGAAAGGGGTGGGGACAGTTCAAGAGCGGAAAACTCAGAGTGGATTCACTGTAATACAGTTGATAACTACACTCGTGCAATGCTAATACCTTTAACATGAACAGCCGCTCATTAGAAAATAAATAGCATTTTACATATTTATGAGCATATGCCTTTGTTGTCCCTCTCTGTGATCACCGGTCCATCTGCTGGATAATAGTTCATCAGAGAGTCTCTGGTTGCGTTCCCAGAAGTCCCATGTTCTTTCATGGTTGTAGCTTGTTATAATGGATACGTCAGAGTACCATTCGGAAATGTTCTTAGATCAGATGCATTCACCAGACTAAAGTATTTAAACACCTGCAGCCTGAATAATCTGGTCTTTAGTTTGTAGATTTCTTCACCATTTCAGCGTGGTGATGATCTCCATGTTCTCTGGTCTTGTTCTATTGTAGAGTTGAAGTTTAAACCACTTCACACACCAGCATCACCCTGTGAGTTTTGGTCTAGAGTAGTAGCCATTTCAACGTGGGGACCCCGTCCCAGGGTCATCGTGACTATATTTAAATCGCCAACCATTTCAACATGTAGCGACAGTCTGATGTACAATTTGTCGGAAGTCCTTTTAACTGACTAGTTCACTTTATATGAAAACCCAATTAGACCTAACCTTCAATTAGAAGGAAAACCTCACGTTTAATATTTTCAAAAGTATTCCTATACTCAATTTATTTTATACAACATTCAGATGCAAACCCCATAATTGAGAAGTGTATACAAACAAACAAAGTATTGTGCGTCTCCTGTCCTTCATGAGGTCAACAAATGAAACAAACTCAAAATGATTGTTCCTTAAGTATCCACAGACCACTCCAACTGCTTGGAATATAGAAATACTGTTCAATTACTCAACCTTTTGACGTTACCGTACTGCAAAGTCTTTCTCTGTAGTAACAAAGGGATGTCGGCATGGGTATCGAACCAGCATCTGTAGCAACGCAGTTTGCACTGCGATGCAGTGTCTTAGACCACTGCGCCACTCAGGAGGCCCCATCCAAATTTTTTAATGCTGATCATTTGCCTTGCACAACGTATCAAAATACAGAGAGGTGTTGGCAAGAGTCTATCTATTGTCCTGCTAACAGCCCATAATGGTGTCCAGGTCAGGGTAACCAAAACCTTTCTTTATTAAAGACTATCAGAACGAATGTTGCTAGCCATGAATGAGTGAGTCACTCAGCGTTATGTAGGTGCCAAGGCTATATGACTGTGCCATCAACTTAATTATTTAGCAGACATCACCTGCTTATTCAGTCAACACATATATCTTAAGAATATCATGGAATATAATTGAACATTTTCGTTTCTCTTAGAATAAAAGCCTTAGCGTAACAACAGTTTTAGTAAGTAATACTGACGGGAGTAGAAACCAAAAAATAAGTGTATTTTTCAGGGTGTGCGTGTGCAGGACAGAGGAATAGCAATTCTTACACTATTGTTCTAAATTCAATCACCTTCATCCTCATCATTCAGTTCATTGAAATTAAATTTTAAAGTCGTGCACAGTTATCAGTTTCTATTTGGTTTATGTCGCCCATTCATTGTCAGTTAGAGACACATTAGCGCCTTGGGACCCAAAAGCGTAATCAGTGCTCTAACTCCCCCTTGCGCTGGTCTGGAGCAATGAAGCAGTGACGCAAGGTACCGTACTAAACCACAAATGACCTCTAAATCCCGCAGCATAATCTCAACACTTTTAGTTGAGAAACCACTGTAGTTATCAGAGTCAGTTATGGTAAAGGTCAAAGAATAGAGAGGAGTCATGTGTAGAGTAGAGGTCAGGTCAGTCATTAACAGCATTAGGTAGACAGGAAGTTTTAGATAAAAAGGTTTAAGGTAGAAATTCACCCTAAGATGTTTTGTGCAACTGTCTAAAAAGTTAAGGGACCTAAAGGGGAAAAGATAACAGGGAAAGTAACTGTTTTGTGCAACTGTTGGCTGTAGGGTTCTGGAATAATACACCCCTGTTTCAGTGAGTGAACCAGCACCAACCAAAATCAATAGCAGCAGCATATGGGGGAGGAAAAAGAGCCAATAGTAGGCAGGCCGCTGGCACTGCCCATCAATAAACCGACCAATGCCAGTGCCTGTACTGACGGTCGTTCTGTTTGCCAGTTTTAAAAATTACTAATTACAACAGAACGGAGCATCAAATAAGCTAAATATGCAGCAGAGCTCTGGGAGATGGAAAATAGCTCAGTTAAAATTCGAGACAGCGGGGGGAATTTGGAACGGTGACGGAAGAATCCGGCATCAGCTGGACAAACAGGCGCTTTGCCTCCCTCCCCGATCTCCCCCTCTCCTGTACACAGAGACATGAGAAGCATTCCCGCTGAATGAACCGGCTGGCAGACCCCCCATTCCATAAAACCTCCGGAGTGAGAACATTCCCGGTCCGCGACATCGGAAAATTATAACCCATAACCCTTCCTCCCCCTCCACCCCCTTCCTCCTGAGTCACGTTTCTTTCTACTGCAGCCTGTTGAATATAGGCAAAGCCTCCAACAGCCAGAGCATCTTCCCAAATGGCGCCTTCCAGGCCTGCAGCCATTGACGCTGTGGTGGATGACATTGCCAATCACATTGCATGACAATAGCAAACAGGACACTCCGCTGTGGAGAGTGTCGAGTTTCTCTCAGGCCTTACGTTACAACAGGAGGAAAAGTCTCTCTTCCCAAAGAAAGGACATCCTGCTAAAGGAATCAGAGCCACAGACCTGCAGAAACTGACAAGCTCTCCGATATCTTTCAGCCATATGCCGCTACATTTTCCATTAATTAGCCCCTTCTGCAGAGATCATTACTTTTCTGGTGCGCGAATGACAGTTTGTGTGGATTGAAATGTGCCTCCTTTTTGTGCTGAAATGTATCAGATTTGATATTTGACTCTGCCAACTGTGTGCAGTGATCAATTACAGTGTGTTTCTGCAAAATGCTATTTTGTGTTAGCAACAGAGGTCAAGATTGGATCAGACCGCATGAGAAAATTGCATTGGTCTTTCCACAAAGTTCAAATGGGATCTTGTTTTTTTCTGGGAAAATAACCTAAAGGTAGTATGGTTGAGATGGGGAACAGGTCAAAACGCATTGTATAGCATCATTAAATACTGTATGTGAGACTATGGCGCATTATATACCTTCTTCTCTTTACAGATAAATATGGATTGAATTTTAGTAGATGTATGGGGGCAACACTGGGTAGGCTGCTACAACAATGTCCACTGTGAAACATCTGTAGAACCACTTGTAACGGTATCCCATTCTGATTCCTCATACATTACAGATGAGGAGATAATTTAGAACATTTATATGACACTATGACAGGCCTGGACTGGGACAAAGATTTTATGACAAATAACCAGACATTTCACGCACAATCCAGATTGTAGTATTATATTCAGATCCCCCATTTTCTTCCTCCTGAAGAAGAACAATGCTGTACTGGGCCAAGACTTTGTCTGGCTCTTGGAGATCAAGCTGACTGTTGGAATTACGAGCCGACTAGGTGAAAAATATGCCGATGTTCCCTTTAGCAAGGCACTAATTGCTCCTGTAAGTCGCTCTGGATAAGATTGCCTGCTAAATGCTTAAAATGTCCATGTAAAAGTTGGCTTTTCATTCAAAAACACAATTAGTCAGCATAAGGCATGCACACACGTATTGTTTTTTATAACAATATTTGTATTGGCATTTTCCATTTCAGCGTTGCTAGTTTTGACCTTTTAAATGATCTTTCATGTGTATCAATGGGGGGATAATAGGATGGCCTTTGAACAGATCTTCAAGAGTTACTTTAGACCTACTGTATGAGGTGATGGATGTGTGTGATGGGTGAACCCAACCCCACTAACACATATGTGGTCTTCTGTGGATTACATTGCAGGAATATTTCCTAGAAGCTGAGATGCTGAGACCTAAATCAAAGAGATTGCTGAAAGGTCAGGTCAATCACAGTAGATCAAAGGAGTTTAGAAACTAAGATTGACCATGGTCAGTGTACAGTCAAAGTCAAGTTAACAAAGTGTGGCATCTGTTGACAAAAACACAGTCGTATCCAGTCGGCAACCATGGAGTTGTCGACGTGACGTCATGTGAATGTGCCATATTTTTCTCTTTATGCTGTTTCCAACATGACAACAACATATAAAAATACAGTCTGAAGGCAGAGCAAAGCTCCCAGAAAATGTGAATTCGCTTAGTAAAGAAATGACACACAGGTTTGGCTTAAACGATCTGATTATGTGCAGGATCACTAGCCCATAGTTAATTTAAGGACAGTTTATAAAGAATGGCCTGTATCTAAACTGGTATGTTTTTACATTTTTATTTAATTTACCATTATTTAACTAGGCAAGTCAGTTAAGAACAAATTCTTATTCTCAATGACGGTCTAGGGGCAGAACGACAGATTTGTACCTTGTCAGCGCAGGGATATGAACTTGCAACCTTTCGTTTACTAGTCCAACACTCTAACCACTAGGCTACCCTGCCACCCCATACTTCAAGTGTCATTATTGTTGTGTAATGAAAAACATTGGTGTGTGTGTGTGTGTGTGTGTGCGTGTAATAGTATCCTTGTGGGTACTGGAAATCCCTAGGGGTTAGGTTTAGAGTTAGGGTTAGAGGTTAATGTTAGGGATCAAGTTTAGGGTTAAAGGTTATGAAAATAGGAATGGAAATAAATGTTAGGTCCCCACAAGGATAGTAAGTAAGATAAGAGTAAGATAAGAAAAACAATAAATAAAAGTAAGATAAGAAAAACAATAAATAAAAGTAAGATAAGAAAAACAAATAATTTAAGAGCAGTAGTAAATAACAATAGCGGGGCTATATATAGGGGGTACTGGTACAGAGTCAATGTGTCACTGTGAGGGGGCACCGGTACTGGAGATAATTACAGTCTATGACTAGGGTGGCTGGAGTCTGACGATTTTCAGGGCATTCCTCTGACACCGCCTGGTATAGAGGTCCTGGATGGCAGGAAGCTTGGCCCCAGTGATGTACTGGACCGGCCGCACTACCCTCTGTAGTGCCTTGTGGTCGGAGGCCGAGCGGTTGCCATACCAGGCAGTGATGCAACCAGTCAGGATGCTCTCGATGGTGCAGCTGTGAAATCTTTTGAGGATCTGAGGACCCATACCAAATCTTTTCAGTCTCCTGAGGGGGAATAGGTTTTGTCGTGCCTGCGTCACGACTGTCTTGGTGTGCTTGGACCATGTTAGTTTGTTTTGATATGGACACCAAGGAACTTGAAGCTCTCAACCTGCTCCACTACGGCCCAGTCAATGAGAATGGGAGCGTGTTCGGTCCTCTTTTTCCTGTAGTCCACAATCATCTCCTTTGTTTTGATCAGGTTGAGGGAGAGGTTGTTGTCCTTGCACCACATGGTCAGGTCTCTGACCTCCTCCCTATAGGCTGTCTCATCATTGTCGTGATCAGTGTTGTGTCATCAGCAAACTTAATGATGGTGTTGGAGTTGCGCCTGGCCGTGCAGTCATGAGTAAAACAGGAAGTACAGGGGGGACTGAGCACGCACCCCTGAGGGGCCCCCGTGTTGCGCATCAGCAGTTGGGGATGTGTTGCTATATGGAGGAACTTTGAACATTAAAAGGGTAAAACATGATTTACCCTTTTGTAGTTAATAAATCCAATGTGAAATGTGATAACTAGACCTTACCATTGAAAAATTGAATCCATTATTTTCCAGCTAATTAAAAGTATCCCTCTCCATCTTCTGAATCAAACATGTAATGTCAGTACAGTAGCCTATGCTTCGGAGGGGGGTGGGGCAAGTTGCCTAAACACAGGCAGACACTGGAATACGTTTGAGTAACAGAGAGGTCTTTGCATAGGCGCTTTCTTGCATTGTGTTGTGGGACTAAAAAAATGACTGGAACGTTAAACAATGTTATTAACCAGTTCCCATGATTTTAAAATAACGGAACAGTATGGATCACTTTCGTACCAGGTTCCATTTCTGTTCCTTGAAAAAGGAGAACACCATTTTGGGTTCTGTTCCCTGAACCGGTTCTAACCCCTGCTATTGACCAATAAACATTCACGTGGGCGTGGTCTGGCACATAAATGCATATAAAAATCATTCAAGGATATTCGTATTGTAACAAAATTTGGTACACACGTTGCAAACACTCAAGACTTACGCAAGAACATTCATATGCTAAATGAATGACTAAAATATCGACCACAGGATGGTTCTATAAACGCCACATGTTTATATCTCTTTATCTGTTAGACTCAGAGTGATGCACTTTTACACATGCTCAGGGATGTGAGTTAAGTTAACCCACATGATATCTCAGACACCACCTGCTCGATTTTGACCAAACTTGGGTGAATGATGAGTCTTGCCATAGAGATCCATCATTTACAAGGATTGCCCCAAGGGCGCTGCATCATTCGTGTGGGACGACATGTTTATTGTTGCCTTGTCTGACAATGGTTTAATCCAGGGGTGGGCAACTCCAGTCCTTGAGGGCCTGATTGGTGTCACAGTTTTGCCCCAGCCTCAGCTAACACACCCGACTCCAATAATCACCTACTCATGATCTTCAGTTTAGAATGCAATTTGATTAAATCAGCTGTGTTTGCTATGGGATGGAGAAAAAAAAGTGTGACACCAATCAGGCTCTCGAGGACAGGAGTTGCCCACCCCCTGGTTTAAATCCGTGACTTGGCTTAACCTTGAAACCATTAAACCCTTGGACATTCGCTGTACTAAACTCAACTTCTTTGTTTGGGGAAAAAGTGTGTATCCAGAGCTGAAGCCTGAAGTGCCAGAGCTGGAAAAACAGTGACTAAAGTTAACCACGTGGGTTGTAGACTCGGTGGCCATAGACATCCATGGAGCATCAGGTTCAGTAGAGCACATGGCCCAAAACAACCAATCCCTCAGCATGGATTTTATTAATCATCATGAAACGGATAGTTTGGGAAAGTAACTCAAAAACTATGTACTGTAGCTAGGGATATCCAACACTACAGTTGTATTGAGATTGAAAATGCATCGAGTCCTGCTACTGTAGCTTGAATCTGGCTCATTTGGTGTAACTGCTGTTTATATACAGTAAATTATGTTGCATATGAAATGTCATGCTCCTGATATATAGATTAATTCCTCAGATTGGCAACATGGGTTTTTAGCCCGGCTCGGAGAGAAAGGAGAAAGAGAGGCAGAGACTGCAGACGATGTTGTGCCAATAAGGTTGGGAGTTGGAATGCGAATGGGGCTTTTTTTTCCCCATTCACCCTGGGGGAAACAAAGCTGGATTCAACAAACCAGCAGCGAACCCTTTCCGTGAAAAAAAACAAATGCTTGGTGTTAAGATGTTTCTGCTCGCTTGCAGTGTTTCCTGAATCCCAGGTCATACGTGGTGTCATGTGTTAAATCACACACACACACACAGCTGGCATTTAAAAAGCCACAGAAGAACGGGGCCCGAGACAGGTCACCGGCTTAAAACATATTTACTGGGGTATAGCAGCACAACACTGGCTCCCCTCCTTTCTAAACACTCTGCCAACATCTGCTCTGGCATCACTGCAGCACACACACCCATTCTCACGCACGCACACAAGAGATATAAACTCTATATTTTCTTTCATTCTCAGTCTTGCTCTAAATCGTATTCTCATGCCCTTCCACAGTCAGAATGATTCAGCCAAAAAAATAGCGTCATTAAAAATGCACACACAATAAAGTTGGTGGAAGTAGCCGACATGTGCCAACACAGGGCATTTCATAAAGCACTGTATTTAACACTGCAACTTCTCCCTACTTGATGCTTTATGGTCCCACTTCTTTCCTCAAGAAAGGAAGAGGGATTTCTTCATCTCTGCCAGCTCCAGTTAGTATTGTAGAGGGAGGAAGCTTTGTCTGGGGTGTTGTGAACTGATTGTGTTTAGGGAACTGAAGGGTTCTCTCTTGGACCTAAACATCACATTTTCCATATATTTTCTTGTGTTCCAACACACCTGCTACTAATGTGTACTTAAAATAAAGAGGTAGAGTAAATCTGAATCCAAGCAAATATAAAAATGCCTATATTTAGAATTGATATATAGAATGATGACGCTGAACTAACCTAGGAGATAGTTTTCAGTAAATCAATGCATTGTTGAAGGTTTGCTAAGCATTGACATGTTTACGCCACATCAAGTGTGAAGTTAGTGTGCTTAAATTCTATTTGATTATTGAATTGACTAAACAGTGATGCAGTCAAATCACTAAATCACTTTAGTTCTCCCCTGAAGCCTGTGTGTGCAGCATTCCTGTGAGCCAAAGTCTTTGTCACCCTCCCCCAGAGAGACAGAGAGAGAGAGAGAGAGAGAGAGAGAGAGAGAGAAAGAGTACAGTACAGGCTCAGTGAGCACAGCCTTGCCATTGAGAAGGATAGACACAGGAAAACCTGACTCCCTGTAGAGGAAAGGCTGTGCAACGACTGCAAAACAGCAGAATCTGAGAGCTGCATTTCCTGACAAAATGTCCAAAACATAAATCAATTAGAGAGTGTCATTTCCCCAAATGTGAAACCCTTATTCAAGGTTTCAAAGACCTCTCTGATGAGGATAGGCTACCCTGTTGGGGGAAGACGCAGAAAGCTGTGGGTTGGCAGCGCACTACATTGCTGCCTGCCATAAGATGAGGGACAGCGTCTGACAGGCCAACCAACCTGAACATGTCCTCTATGCTTATTGTTATTGGTGAATGTATGGTTATTTTGACCCTCGGTTATTGTTGTTACTGTTGTCCCGTTGACAATTTTATTATTTTAATATTGTACATATAAGTAAGCTTTGGAAATATGTACATTGTTACGTCATGCCAATAAAGCACATTGAATTGAGAGAGAGGAGAAGTGTGAGCCAGAGCCTAACTTATCCTCCCCCAGAGAGAGAAGAGAGAAGAGAGAGAGAAAAATGGGGAGGAGGATGGAGATGGCTGGATCGGAGCGGAGAGTGGAGGAGGTGATTGTTCGGCATTGGGCTCCGTTCCAGGACTGCAAGCTAAAGCTTGGCCAGAGGAGGTGAGAGGGAGCGTCAGTCTGATGACCTGAGCACACTGACCCTAATATAATCCAGAACGGTGGAGAGGAGAGCCCTGCTTATCCAAACATCTACAAGTTGTCTGCTATTAGGCCAATTAGCATGGCTAAACCCACAAGGTCCTATAGTGACTAGGAGTTCTCACATACAGTACTGTAAGAGTTCATCCTCCCTTGGCACTTAATCCTGTCATAAGTGCTCCAATAAACATACAGCAATGAAAGAGGAAAGGATATTAAGCTAAGGACCCTGAGGCTAAACACCTCCCTCTGCAACTGGATCTGGACTTCCTGACGGTCCGCACCCCAGGTGGTAAGGGTAGGTAACAACACATCCGCCACGCTGATCCTCAACACAGGGGACCCTCAAGGGTGTGTGCTCAGCCCCCTCCTGTACTCCCTGTTCACTCACGACTGCACGGCCAGGCACGACTCCAACACCATCATTAAATTGGCCGATGACACAAGTGCCTGATCACTGACAACAACGAGACAGCGTATACGGAGGAGGTCAGAGAACTGGCCGTGTGGTGCAAGGACAACAACCTCTCCCTCAACGTGATCAAGACAAAGGAGATGATTGTGGACTACATGAAAAAGAGGACCGAGCACACCTCCATTCTCATCGACAGGGCTGCAGTGGAGCAGGTTGAGAGCTTCAAGTTCCTTAGTGTCCACATCATCAACAAACTAACATGATCCAAGCACACCAAGACAGTCATGAAGCGTGCATGACAAAACCTATTCCCCCTTAGGAGACTGAAAAGATTTGGCATAGGTCCTCAGATTGTCAAAAGGTTCTACAGCTGCACCATCGAGAGCATCCTGACTGGTTGCATCACTGCCTGTTATGGCAACTGCTCGGCCTCCGACCGCAAGGCACTACATAGAGGGTAGTGAGATCGGCCCAGTACATCACTGGGGACAAGCTTCCTGCTATCCAGGAGCTCTATACCAGGCGGTGTCAGAGGAAGGTCCTAAAAATGGTCAAAGACTCCAGCCAACCTAGTCATAGACTGTTCTCTCTGCTACCGCACGGCAAGTGGTGCCGGAGTGCCAAGTCTAGGTCCAAGAGGCTTCTAAACAGCTTCTAACCCTAAGCCATAAGACTCCTGAACATCTTGTCAAACGGCTACCCAGACTATTTGCATTGCCCCCCCCTCTCCACACCACTGCTACTCTCTGTTGTCATCTACGCATAGTCACTTTAATTAACTCTACCCACATGTACATACTACCTCAACTAACCGGTGTCCCCGCACATTGACTCTGTACCGGCACCCCCCTGTATATAATGATATTTTTTACTGCTGCTCTTTAATTACTTGTTACTTTTCTCTTATTCTTATCCATATTTTTTAAAACTGCACAGTTGGTTAGGGGCTCGTAAGTAAGCATTTCACTGTAAGGTCTACACTTGCTGAATTCGGCGTATGTGACTAATAAAATGTGATTTGATTTCCCAGTTGACTACAGTGCATGTCTCCTGAATAAACTGAGAGGGACTATGGTTTGAAGTCAGGTAATGCCTGCAGCGGAAATTCATTTATTATCACAAAGGTTCGTGTAGAGAAAAAGGAGGTGAAATTCAAGGTTTTTTGTTTATCCGGTCTCAACTTTTTACCAAGCAGACCAAAAGACATATGCTCTAAATTGTTTTACTAGGTCCTCAGTCTGTGAGGTAATTAATCCCAAATGTTTTGCCACGTTCCTCATGAGGTCAGTGTAATTCAAAACCTTTCCTCTCTATTTTTTTCCATCATGATGTGTGATAGCATGCATAACAAAAGAAGGAACAAAGTTATGAAGTGGTCATAAAATAGGTCACATGATTAACTTCTCAAACGTATGCATAGAAAAAAGGATTTGTGTAATATGGCAGTCACGCATTCCGGCTATCAAAGACTTGTCCCAGTCGAATGCTCTCGTGTCTCATGGATTAAACATCCAAGAGGGCAATTTTCTACTTAGCCACTTAACCTAAATGCTCATCGATCCAAAGGACACTCATCTTACATGCTTACAGCAGCAATGTGTGTGGGCCTGAATGCTTGGATCACAACACTTAAGCCTCTACCCGGGGGGCTGAGGTGCTTCATCAAGCACATGTTGCCCCTGCAGACTGAGTTAGCACAGTGGAAATTTCATCTCATGTTTATCGTTAAAACAGCATAGCCATTTATACTGTATGTTAATAATGTTCTTTTACATCTCGCCTTTTGTTTTAATCAGACTCCCTGACTTCGTAAGTCTAATTATGCTACAGTTTGTCCATTATCGGCATGATTGTAAAACGCGTTCTCTGGAGTGATGAATCACGCTTCACCATCTGGTAGTCCGACAAACAAATCTGGGTTTGGCGGATGCTAGGACAACGCTACCTGCCTCAATGCGTAGTGCAAACTGTAAAGTTTGGTGCAGGAGGAATAATGGTCTGGGGCTGTTTTTCATGGTTCAGGCTAGGCCTCTTAGTTCCAGTGAAGTGAAATCTTAAAGCTACAGCATTCAATGACATTCTAGACGATTCTGTGCAGTTTGGGGAAGGCCCTTTCCTGTTTCAGCATGACATGCCCCTGTGCACAAAGCGAGGTCCATACAGAAATGGTTTGTCGAGATCTGTGTGGAAGAACTTGACTGCACTGCACAGAGACCTGACCCCATCGAACACCTTTAGGATGATTTAGAACGCCGACTGCCAGCCAGGCCTAATAGCCCAACATCAGTGCCTGACCTCACTAATGGTCTTGTGGCTGAATGGAAGCAAGTCCTCGCAGCAACGTTCCAACATTTAATGGAAAGCCTTCCCAGAAGAGTGGAGGCTGTTATAGCAGCAAAGGGGGGACCAACTCCATATTATGGCCATGATTTTGGAATTACATGTTCGACGATCAGGTGTACACATACTTCTGGTCATGTAGTGTGTTTATCTTCAAGGCCTCTCATTTCCACCTCCAACAAAAAATATTGCAGTGGTCCAGAGTCATCGACACTTGACCTCTACCGCCGAATCCACTAAGGGGTTATAATCAAGATAATCCATCTTTATTAATAAGATGGAATGGTTATCAGCGCTCACCTTAGAAGGTTCTTTGTTGGTGTTATTTAGTGTCTGTGAAATGAACATTTGTGGTGATAGTTGTAGCAATACTAGTGGCAGTTGTGCTAGCAAACAGCTCCTGCATTTAGTGAGTGACTAGCCACAAAGTCATTAGTTTAACTGAAATAGACTAAAAATGCCCTGTGTATCCTACACTTATGAGCTTATAGGTCCCAAATTGTAATGGATCCAGTGACCTCTGTTGTGAATGTTTATCTTCTCTGCCTACGATTAGCCCACCCAGAGATCAGTGAATCAGCTCTGTTCTGACACTTCATGGGGCTTGACCTTTGCACCCTACAGTGGAGCCTAGTATTGACGTGGTTAGTCAGCGTGAATCGGATTACAGACAGTAAGCCTGGGTAGGACCAACAGGGCGCCTCTACCACAGAGTGCTCTTTATACCTGAGAGGGAGGCAGTGATTAGAGAGCTAATATCAGTCTATTCAGCCACTCTGATGGTCTAGACAAGCATACAGACAGACACACACACACACACGCAAACTCACATCAGGAATTCATTACTGTTATATCTAGATGGTGCTACTTGTGCGTATAAATCTGCTATAAGAGTTAGAGAGAGAATCACAGAGATGAGTTAGAGTTGAAGTCGGAAGTTTACATACACCTTAGCCAAATACATTTATACAAAAATTTTCACAATTCCTGACATTTAATCCTAGTAAAAATTCCCTGTCTTAGGTCAGTTAGGATCACCACTTTATTTTAAGAATGTGAAGTGTCAGAATAGGGGAGAGAATGATTTATTTCAGCTTTTATTTCTTTCATCACATTCTCAGTGGGTCAGACGAATACATACACTCAATTAGTATTTGGTAGCATTGCCTTTAAATTGTTTAACATGGGTCAAACGTTTTGGGTAGCCTTCCACAAGCTTCCCACAATAATTTTGGCCCATTTCTCCTGACAGAGCTGGTGTAACTGAGTCAGGTTTGTAGGCCTCCTTGCTCGCGCACGCATTTTCAGTTCTGCCCACAAATCTACCATGGGATTGAGGTCAGGGCTTTGTGATGGCCACTCCAATACCTTGACTTTGTCCTTTAGCCATTTTGCCACAACTTCGGAAGTATGCTTGGGGTCATTGTTCATTTGGAAGACCCATTTGCAACCAAGCTTTAACTTCCTGACTGATGTCGTGAGATGTTGCTTCAATATATCCACATCATTGTCCTCCTCATGATTCCATCTATTTTGTGAAGTGCACCAGTCCGTCCTGCAGCAAAGCACCAAAACAACATGATGCTGCCACCTCCGTGCTTCATGGTTGGGATGATATTCTTCAGCTTGCAAGCCTCCTCTTTCTCCTCCAAACATAACAACGGTCATCATGGCCAAACAGTTTTGTTTCATCAGACCAGAGGACATTTCTCCAAAAAGAACGATCTTTGTCCCCATGTGCAGATGCAAACTGTAGTCTGGCTTTTTATGCCAGTTTTGGAGCAGTGGCTTCTTCCTTGCTGAGCGGCCTTTTAGATTATGTCGATTTGGACTCATTTTACTGTGGATATAGATATTTTTGTACCCGTTTCCTCCAGCATCTTCACAAGGTCCTTTGTCCTTTGCTTGTTGTTCTGGGATTGATTTGCAACAAAGTACGTTCATCTCTAGGAGACAGAACACATCTCCTTCCTGAGCGGTATGACGGCTGCATGGTCCCATGGTGTTTATACTTGTGTACTATTGTTTGTACAGATGAACGTGGTATCTTTAGGTGTTTGGAAATTGCTCCCAAGGATGAACCAGACTTGGAGGTCTACAAAAAAAAATTCTGAGGTCTTGGCTGATTTCTTATGATTTTCCCATGATGTCAAGCAAAGGGGCACTGAGTTTGAAGGTAGGCCTTGAAATACATCCACAGGTACACCTCCAATTGACTCAAATTATGTCAATTAGCCTATCAGAAGCTTCTAAAGCCATAAACTTAGTGTATGTAAACTGCTGACCCATTGGAATTGAAATACAGTGAATTATAAGTGAAATAACCTGTCTGTATACAAGTGTTGGCAAAATTACTTGTCCTAACCGACTTGCCAAGAAATGTGTGGAGTGGTTGAAAAACAAGTTTTAATGACTCCAACCTAAGTGTATGTAAACTTCCGACTTCAACTGTATGTAGACAAAGATTGTGATAACAGAGACAGTTGTCCCTATAAGACCAGTTGACCATAGAAAAGGTGCTCTGAGAGGCTGTGAGATCTCTACACAGTACATACATGCTCGAGCTCCCCGACTGAGTTCCCTGTGAATCTAGACAGAGTTTAACCTTGACTCAGGGGTAGACGTACCATAGTAAATGTCCGGGACAGTCCAATTCGTATGATTTGTTGCGTTTCGTATGGTACGTACAGTCGTGGCCAAAAGTTTTGAGAATGACACAAATATTAATTTTCACAAATTTTGCTGCTTCAGTGTCTTTAGATATTTTTGTCAGATGTTACTATAGAATACTGAAGTATAATTACAAGCATTTCATAAGTGTCAAAGGCTATTTTTGACAATTACATGAAGTTGATGCAAAGAGTCAATATTTGCAGTGTTGACCATTCTTTTTCAAGACCTCTTTAAGCCCTGGCATGCTGTCAATTAACTTCTGGGTCACATCCTGACTGATGGCAGCCCATTCTTGCATAATCAATGCTTGGAGTTTTGTGGGGTTTTGTTTGTCCACCCGCCTCTTGAGGATTGACCACAAGTTCTCAATGGGATTAAGGTCTGGGGAGTTTCCTGGCCATGGACCCAAAATATCAATGTTTTGTTCGCCGAGCCACTTAGTTATGGCAAGGTGATCCATCATGCTGGAAAAGCCATTGTTCGACACCAAACTGTTCCTGGATGGATGGAAGAAGTTGCTCTTGGAGGATGTGTTGGTACCATTCTTTATTCATGGCTGTGTTCTTAGCCTAATTGTGAGTGAGCCCACTCCCTTGGCTGAGAAGCAACCCAACACATGAATGGTCTCAGGATGATCCCGCAGGTGCCCCGATCCCGCAGCTAAATCAACTTTAGGAGACAGTCCTAGCACTTGCTGGACTTCCTTGGGTGCCCTGAAGCCTTCTTCACAACAATTGAACCACTCTCCTTGAAGTTCTTGATGATCTGATAAATGGTTGATTTAGGTGCAATCTTACTGGCAGCAATATCCTTGCCTGTGAAGCCCTTTTTGTGCAAAGCAATGATGACGGCACGTGTTTCCTTGCAGGTGACCATGATTGACAGAGGAAGAACAATGATTCCAAGCACCATCCTCCTTTTGAATCTGTGATCTCCAGCTTTGTCCTCGTCAACACTCACACCGGTGTTAACGAGAGAATCACTGACATGATGTCAGCCGGTCCTTTTCTGGCAGGGCTGAAATGCAGTGGAAATTTTTTGGGGGGGATTCAGTTCATTTGCATGGCAAAGAGGGACATTGCAATTAAGTACATGCAAATTGCCATCATACAAACTGAGGCAGCAGACTTTGTGAAAATTCATATTTGTGTCATTCTCAACTTTTGGCCACGACTGCATGGTAAGTATCAATCATTTTGTATGATATGTTCAGATTTCTAATTCATATGATAGGTTACGATTTGCAATTTGTACAATATGTTACAAATTTACAAAACGTATGATAAGTTACGAATTCCAATCTGTTGTGGCTAACGGTAGCTAGGTGGTTAATGTTAGCTAGGCTAGGGGTTAGGGTTTAAGGCTAAAGGGTTAAGGTTAGGTTTGGGTGAAGGGTTAGCTAACATGCTAAGTAGTTGCAAAGTAGCTAAAAAGTAATAAGTACTTAACATTTGCTAATTAGCTAAAATGACCAACCACCCTACTTTTGTTAATGCCTTAACCTTCTGTCCTGTGTAATCATACCGGAAGTTGGGAAGAGATTTTCAATCGACAGATTCTATGGCACATGGTTAATGAACTGATAAACAAAACGATGACGTATTCAAACCTTAGAAGTTTTCAATTTGAATTATTATAAAGTATTCTTGCAACCAATATAATGTTCTATATATGGAGGATGCTACCATCCCAGCTCTGCAGATTTAGCTGTGAAGAGACAGAATCATTAGATCATTTGGTTTGGTACTGTCCATCTGTAGCTTGTTTTTCTTCGCAGATTCAGAAACTGCAGAATTGCTCAATTTACCTGGAGCTAACACTGCAAATAGCACTGCTGGGTGATTTATGACTTGTTTCAGGAAACTAGGCCTATGTCGCGTGTCATTACTTCACAGGAGAGGCATTTGAATGTAAGCTTATTTTTTAATCAAAATGCTTTTTTTGTCAGAAATGCCTTCTCCACCCCCCTCCATGGGCTAGGTTTAAATTTTTTTAGTTAACCAGGTACGTTGACGGAGAACACATTCTCATTTACAGAAACGACCTCAGGAATAGTTACAGGGGAGAGGAAGGGGGGGATGAATGAGCCAATTGTAAGCTGGGGATGATTAGGTGACCGTGATAGTATGAGGGCCAGATTGGGTATTTAGCCAGGACACCAGGGTTAACACCCCTACGATAAGTGTCATGGGATCTTTTGTGACCACAGAGAGTCAGGACACCCGTTTAACGTACCATCCAAAAGTCAGCACCCTACACAGGGCAATGTCCCCAATCACTGCCCTGGGGTATTGGGATATTTGTTTTTATACCAGAGGAAATGGTGCCTTCTATTGGCCCTCCAATGACACTTCCAGCAGCATCTGGTCTCCCATCCAGGGACCAACTAGGACCAACCCTGCTTAGCTTCAGAAGCAAGCCAGCAGTGGGATTGAGGGGAGAGGCCTGGGTCTAGGACTGGCTGAGGACCAGGTTTGTCTGAGAGTCAGCGATAGTCCACTGGGCCTCTCCAGTGTGTCGAGTCTACAGAGCCTGCTGCTAACTGACCCAATGTCACATGTCTACCAGTCCCAAGTTCCCCACCCCCAGGCTCTGGCAGCTCACCTCTTGGCCCACTGCATTGTGGGTCTGCGGGGAGATATAAGATTACTCCTTCAGCCCAGTGTCAGAGGTAGGGGAGCTTGGAGCATAGAAGCATGCTAGACATATTTTCCACATACTTGCTAGTTCTGGGGAAATTGTGGAAAAGGGGGTTGTATAACTCCACGTGTGTGTGCTTAGGTTTCCGAACGCATTTTCAAATGTGCCCAAGGTAAGCATTTCAAATAAAACTGCTTTGGATTTAGCATTCGCTACTAATCAAAAGCATCCCTGGTTATGATCCGTTTATTTGGGGTTTTAGACTTGAGACCCACAAGGAAAAGTTCACTGAGGAAGTGAGTGGGGTAGAGTGAGTGAGTGTGAGTCCATACAGTTTATATAGTCCATACAGGCCCTGGTTAAAAAATTTATTTTTAATTTTTAAATAGTGCACTATATAGGGAATAGGGTTCCATTTGGAACGCAGTCGGTGCATCAGTGTGTGACTGACTGACGAGAGAGTGAGAGGAGAGTGAGAGGGTAAAGAGCGTTTCTAACTGAGAGTTACTAATCAAGCCAATAGAACGTCACCATCCTTCTTCCTCTCCCTCTCCCACAGTGGTTGACTTGCAGAACAATACTGGCTGTGGTCTTTCTTGGACCATGTTAGTTCTACTGTCTAAGACTCAAACCCAACACCTGACATCTTCACAACACAGCGCAGTGTAGATGTGTCGGAGCCAAACGTGATCAGCTCCTTGACGTTGTCTGAACGTGTGTTATATTAGTTTGATCTCCAGTATGACTCTAACGAGGGAGTTCAGTGGTGACAGAGAGACGTGGACCTAATTATTTGAGGAGAAACAGACACGGATAACTGAGCAGACCGAAGAGGCAAGTCCTGCTTTATGCAATGCCAAGTCCATCAAGGTGAACTGTACACAGTAACTGCTTAAACTGGCCTGAGATGCCCAAGGACTCGCAGAACCCAACTCGACACAGACCCGCCCCACCCTCTGATTTTGTTTGAGAGTTTGCTGCAATAGGCCAACATACACAGATATTTGAAGATTCAAAAGGATTTATGTTTCATAAGAATGCATCTAAATTATTTGACAATTGATGGTCAAATCTTAAAACAATGTTTAGGCTGGCCACGAGCAGCAACTGTGTGTGTGTGTGTGACAGTATATCCAGGCCTATTCAGTGTGTGTGCATGCATGTGGTGTGTGTGTGTGTGTGTGTGTTTCTCTCTCACCTGGGTCTCCTGAAGGCAAGGCCATACATCTGGCAGGCCAGGCCCACGGTGGGGGTGTAAACGATAGGCATGAACCTCTCTGTGTTGGACGTCAGCACACGGTAGAACAGCTTCTCATTCCTGTCCTGGAGCCCCATCAGAAACACATATCTGGGAATGGCAGAGGGGGAGGAGGGGGTGAGGAAAAAGGTGACAATCTTTAACACTGATTCCTAAACTGTGCATGTAAAATGGGCTTCAGAGTGGCTTTATGAAATACAAAATCTCAGAGAGCGCGAAAGAGAGAGAGAAGTGTGTGTGAAGAGGAGAGTGCGAGAGAGACGTCTGGGGTGACAAACAGATTGCACCGTGTGAGAGCAATACCTCACTCTGTCGGGCCCCACTTTCCCCTTTCCCTCTGGACTAAAAAGGCCCAATTGGAAAGAAATGGCCCATAGAAAGTGGGGGAGAGAGCGAGAGAGAGATAATGCCATGCTGACTCCCTCCTTGCCTTGATGAATACAAGCCCTGCTCACCATGCGATGAGTGCCATGTAGTACAATAACTGCTGGATAAAGTTGCTGTTGCTTATGTTACAAACGCTTAGAAAAATACAGAGCGCACAAAGACACCCATCAGATATCCTTCACAAGCTCCTTGTTACGAGCAAACATCGACAGGGGGACTGAAGGTTTTACATATGACCCAAATTAACTGCTAGACCACACCACGGGTCCTCCACTCATGAAAAGAAAGCTTTCCACAAAAGATGGAGTATAACATCGCTCTTGTTGGGATGATAGAAAGTATGCATGGCCTTCTCCCACACTGTCATTGGATACAGGGTGTTAACAATCTCTTTTAAAAAAGGTTGGTGTTCCAGCCAGGTAAAATCACTAGATTCAGACGCGGGATGAATTCCTATTGGGCGGATGGTCAGGGGGAACATAATTACTAATCATTTGTAGACTGCAAATTGACCGCAAGAAGCCCGAACAGATATAATGTATGACTAAAACCGTAGTTTCTAACCTTGCTTAAATTTGCATACGATCACTTGCCTGCCTGTCTATTATACGTGGGAACACTGGGGAACAAAATTAAAATCCCTTGGAGCTGATTCCCTGGTGTTTTCACAGTATTTTATGTCACACACACACACACACACACACACACACACATACATATATATTTACACACACATATATATATACATATATAAATATATATTTTTGCTCAGCAAACTTGGGTGGCCAAATAAAACCACCCGCAGGCCAAATTTGGGAATCCTGCCATACCAACACAATTCAGTCACGAAATAGGGACACAGAACGAGACCACCTTATTGGTGCCCAACGTTGTGTGATTGGTGATGTGACTTTGAGGCCACGTCAACGCACAGTGTCAAGCTAGGGTTGTACCACTCACATGACACTAGGAAACGGGGTGGCACAAAATGTATATTGTCAGTAAAATTGGGTATTTCAGTCTAGGTGGTCTAGACCCATACAATCATTTTGATTTCACTTATCTAGTTGTGGCAGGACAGCAGGTCTCAATAACCATGTTGAGTCTAGTTATCTTTTCCATGAGCGACTACAGCTTGAGCCTGTTGTGACTCTCTCTCGGCCTGAAAGGATATCACAGTCACACACACACACCGTTTTCTTTCTTCAGATAAAGTGTGTTAACAAGCGTGTGAAACTCTGCTTAAACTTGGCATGGGAAAATTTCCCTCTTCCAACCCCTTCTCTCTCCATCCAAATTCATGATTCTTTGCAGACACTCTTGCCGGATGGTTTTTATGATGTTCCTTTAAACTGCTAGATAGCGTATCACATGCATCAGGTTAAAAATCACAAATGGGCATTTTAAGAGTTGACCCCATATGACTTTTTAGTATTCGTGAGTCCTTCTCTTTATCTCTGCAACTGGGTCTTCGTGCAGAGAAGAGGATTTCTCCAATAAAGCCAGCCTGGGCCGCCATCTCTGTTGTTATAGACATGTTTGGGCTTCAAGCCAGTGATGTCCAGAGTCCAGCCTGCTTTATCAATGTCCAGACACCAGAATGAAGCCCTGCTTTGGGGAGTAGTAAAAACAGTAAATAGCTGCTGCTTGGAATAGAATGGCATGTAATCGTTTAGTGAGAGTTTTGAGCAACGGTCATGCAAAAATACAAGTGACACGGTCGGGTCCAGCAAATACCACAGAAGGCTTGAGAAGAAAAGTAAGGCCCGGACTGCAATGGAAATACTATGGCCAGAGGCATGAGGACAGGCAGGGTGAATACCAGCTCTAATAAACTGGTCCGATGCCCTGAGTGGACTGGAAGGCAACGCCGGACTATGAGACAAATTGTTGGTGACATTGAAAGGGCATGGGAAAAGGAATAAAAACACGGCTAATTGCTGTTTTGGAGGATTGGTGTGGTACAGTATAGCAACCGTGCCTCAGTCATCATACCACCACGCTGGAAAATCAAGTGGGCTAAAAGCAGTGGTGGAAAAAGTACCCAACTGTCATACTTGAGTAAAAGTAAAGATACCTTCATAGAACATGACTCAAGTAAAAGTGAATGTCACCCAGTAAAATACTAGAGTCTAAAAGTATTTGGTTTAAAATATACTTAAGTATCAAAAGTAAAATAATAGATTATTTCAAATTCCTTATATTAAGCAACCAGATGGCACCATTTTCTAGATTTTTTTAATTTATGGAAAGCCATGGGCATATACTCCAACATTCAGACATCATTTACAAACAAAGCATGTGTGTTTAGTGACTCCACCAGATCAGAGGCAGTAGGGATGACCAGGGATGTTCGGTTGATAAGTGCGGGAATTGGACTATTTTCCTGTCCTGCTAAGCATTCAAAATGTAATGAATACTTTTGGGTGTCAAGGAAAATGCATGGAGTAAAAAGTGCAATATTTTCTTAAGGAACTTAAGTAGTATTTTAAAATAACTACTATACACCACTGGCTAAAAGGTCTTCCTGACCACAAATTGACCACAAATCCTGTCCCTCTCTGTCCCATTAAGCAACCCAACCAGTCCTCACACTAACTACACATCCACAGGCCACAAATGAAGACTGCAGATACCATGGTTAGAGACCTGCTGTCCTGCCACTATGGAAATGTATCCAACATTGGGATTACATTTACTTGAAGCCTTGTAGTGTCTGACAGAGAGATGTGCTGCTCGTCAGCAAACAAGTTTTCAAGATACACTACATGCTCAAAAGTATGTGGACAAATTAATGTGCCTTCAAATTAGTGGACTAGGTGATTTCAGCCACACCCGTTGCTGACAAGTGTATAAAATTGAACACACAACCATGCAATTTCCATAGACAAACATTGGCAGTAGAATGGCCCGTACTGAAGAGCTCAGTGACTTTCAACGTGGCACCATCATAGGATGCCACCTTTCCAACAAATCAGTTTGTCAAATTTCTGCCCTGCTAGAGCTGTCCCGGTCAACTGTAAGTGCTGTTATTGAAAAGTGGAAACGTCTAGGAGCAACAACAACGGCTCAGCTGCGAAGTGGTAGGCCACACAAGCTCACGGAACACAACCGCCGAGAGCTGAAGCGGGCAGCTTGGTGAAGCGCGCAGCTGGAATGGTGTAAAGCTCGCCGCCATTGGACTCTGGAGCAGTGAAAATGAGTTCTCTGGTGTGGTGAATCACGCTTCACCATCTGGCAGTCCGGCGGACGAATCTGGGTTTAGCGGATGCCAGGAGAACGCTACCTGCCTGAATACATAATGCCAATTGTAAAGTTTGGTAAAGAAGGAATAATGGTCTGGGGATGTTTTTCATGGTTCGGCTAGGCCCCTTAGTTCCAGTGAAGGGAAATCTTAATGCTACAGCATACAATGACAATTTAGACGATTCTGTGCTTCCAACTTTGTGTCAACAGTTTGGGGAAGGCTCATTCCAGTTTCAGCATGACAATGCGCCCGAAGACGAAGCAAGGTCTATAAAGAAAAATGGTTTGTTTTCACCCGTTGTTGAAGAACTTGACTGGCCTGCACAGAGCCCTTACCTAAACCCCATCGAACAACTTTGGGATGAGTTGGAATGCTGACCGATAGCCAGGCACAGTAGCCCAACAACAGTGCACAACCTCACTAATGCTCTTGTGGCTGAATGGAAGCAAGTCCCCACAGAAATGTTCCAACATCTAGTAGAATGCCTTCCCAGAAGAGTGGAGGCTGTTATAGCAGCAAAGGGGGGGACCAACTCCACATTAATGCCCCTGATGTTCGACGAGCAGGTGTCCACATACATTTGGCATGGTATTGTATGTAACTTTCAAAATAAAGAAATCATCCCTGTATGATGCATTGTGCATCATATAAAGCTGAGTTTTGTGTCATAGGATGAAAAATGTGTCATACAGGGATGATGATTTCTGTATTTTAAAAGTAACATATCTTGAAAACTTGATTGCTGACAAGTAAAACATTTTGGAACTATATCAACAATGGACTGATGTCCAAATACCAAAATACAGTTTTTTGGGTGAAATTTTCCTTTAAAACAGAGGGATCAACACAGAGAATATGGTACACCCGCCCCCATGATTCAAAACGTTAAATTCACTCTGCATGACTAACTTCAGGAATGTGGTATCTGTGACCGAACTGCCAATGATCAAAGAAATCAGCCTGGGACATAAGTAATGCAGCGTTACATAATACTAAACCTTTGTGACCCTAATCAGCTGCAGTAGGGACTGGAGATTAAATCAGCATTTATTTGATGTCTTAAAGAAGATTGTAAAATGCTGTGAAGAAGGAGAGGAGAACAAGGATGAATGAAGCCATAGAAATTGAGAAAAAAGTAGAAAAAAGTAGTAGTGGTTTGTTCAGTAACCAGTAGGGTGCTAGGGTGGATTGAATAAAGAGCTCAGAGGACTAGTCCGTAATCCTTCCCTTAAATCTCAGTCTCTTTGAAGGCTTCCAGGTGTGTGATCTTTCTCTTTCGCTCTCTCTGCAGCTGGGCTCTCCCAGCACACATACAGGATCTCAGTCTCACCTGTCCAGGTCGTCCCTCTTCATCTCGTAGTTCTTGAGGACCCGGAGGAGCTGCACGTCCTGGCTGAGGAAGCAGGGAGGCAGCAGGCCGTGGATCCCCAGCTGGAGTCGTTCCTCCAGGGAGAAGGCCATGCCCTAAAACACACAGAACCATATTAGGGACATCTGTTAGACCACCACCATAACACCAGAGCACAGTAGAGACATCTGTTAGACCATTAAACTACTAGAACGCCACAGATCACTGTTTAAGGCCACCGTGGGCTAGCTTCTGTAGGACTACTGGATGAGAAAGACTGAGTCTGACCTTAATGTATACGGTAAGCCCTCTGGTCCCAACTACTCAACATTATCGTGCGGCTGTATGTCTTGACTACAAACTGTGTACTTGAGTGTATGTATTTTGTCTTTGAATGTACTTTAATTGATAAACTTCACATTGCAAATTAACTTTGTGTAAAAAAGATAGTCATTCTAAGTGTACAAGTCTGGGGTCTGTGGAATGATATGTACATAGGCCTACATTCTAAACAGTTCAAAGTCCAGTTCAAGTCCAAAGACAGCAGTAACTGGAGAACGAATGGTTTAAACCACAGATCAGATCTCATTACCTACTTAAAATGTCTCTTCTACAACCCTGCTATCCTCTTTCTATTCAACATGACTGGCTGAGACTGCCCGAGTAAAACGTCCTTTGTACTTTTAGCCAAAGTTTGTATAAGCAGGGACATTTCCATTCATCCCTCTACAGAATCCCTGGAGTGATGATACTCGGACTACTGCATCATCAGCCCTATCCCAGTGTTTGCTCTGGATGGGGGGGGGGTTCCCCTCAAGTATTAACCCTATTGGCTGATCTGATGTTCTGATGCCCCAACCGTCTGCTCACATTCTGCTGTGATGTCCGTCCCCGCGAAGATACACACTGCAGTCATGAGACCAGTCTCCGTCAGACGACCACAACCCTGACCTCCAGACAGGCATATCGATAAACACACACGTTTAGCTTCTGGGTCGTGACCTTGAACACTACTGGATCTGGGAATCGGCTGTTGCCACCGTTGCCCCTCCTCTCTAACGGAGTCTGGTGGAGGGAGAAATAAGAGGGTAGGCTCATTGTTATGACTGAAATAGAATAAATGGAAAGGTATCAGATCAACATCAAGGTTTCCAATTAATTCCATTCCAGTCATTACAATGAGCCCAACCTCTGATTAAAGTGACACCAGTCTCCACTAGTCCATAGAGGTGCTGCCACCGCCCCATAGAGGGATCAGAGTGTGTGTAGCTGTGAGAGAAGACTCTCTGGCTGTATTTTTACATCTATGTCGCTGCTGGGATGGAATTGAAGTTGTGGTGCAACTTCTGTGTTTTGGAACGCACACCACACGGGCTTGGCTGAAATGTACAGCTTTTTTAAGGAATTGGCACTTTTAAATCTGGTTGAGGGGTTTGATTACATGGACGCAGAGCAAGAGTGAAGTAGAAAAGCATACAGTGCAATAAAATGTAGTGTTCTTGACGTCGTACTAACCATTGGAACTGACCACAGGCACATTTTCAAACCTCGGCAGATTTTCTTTAAAAAAATATATAACATTATTGGGTTGGGTCTCAACTGAACTTGGGACTAATGACTCTGGGACACACACAGGTTACAGTGCATTCATACGCAGTGCACATCATCAGACAGGAACACACACACCTCTTGGCAGAACACCTGAGGAACAGGCTAGAGATTGACAGCTTGGATGTCATCTATTGTACCTGTGACTTTCAGTGGACCCATGGTCTGATGTCAATGTCAATGCACTCCATTTCTGTCAGCAGGCCAACAGCGTGTCCATTCACAGCCCAAAGCCTACACTAGTCATGGATTTGTGGTTTTCCATACTGCCACATAACAGCACATTATAGTACATCAACCACTTCTGGTCAGACGTAACCAGTGTAGTCGTTCCTATACGGCATTGACACTCGTCCCTTGTGTTGGAGCTAAAACACAACGCCCTGAATGCCATTTCAATGATGATTAGGTGCAATTATCTTTTGTTCTGATGTTAAAAAACATTGTTTGTTATTTCAATAAAGTTCTGTTCCCTCTTTGTGCCTGTCCTTTCTCCAGGCTTGACTGAGTATGTACTTCGATGGCCTGAGGAGCAGACACTCAATACTGCCAGCTCGGGAATTGCTACCTTCCCCATAATAAAAAGATACATTCTATTTTGCGAAGAGCCAGTGGTTGACATCATAAAGGGTGTCTCAGAGGCTTAGGACTGTACTGGGCCATTATACAGCTCTGTTTAGCTGACTCATACAACTGACCATGAGACATATTGGAGACTAGAAGCTCTGGAAACGAAGCAAGGTTGTTGTTTTTTAAATACATGAATGGATCTACATATAATGTGGTGACATTATTATATGAGATCAAGCCTCAGATGTGCGAGTGCATACGCCACTTGTGTCAAACCAGAGAGGGAGAGGCGAAGCGAGAGGGATAACTGGGCCCAAAATTTGTCTTCTCCAGCAGGTGGCATTTGTTTTGTATGTTTATATGGAGGTCAATGAGAGTGTGGAATTTGATGAACAAAAATGTAATGGCTTGTTTGCTACGTGTGGCTTATTCCATCAAATCGACGTTTCCTAATGCTTAGGTTGTCACAAGTGTAATGATATAAGTAGGACACGTTACCTCCCGGACACTTTGAGGGAAAAATACACTTTATATCAGAGCCCTCTCATTAGCTAGAATGCGCTCAGCTGATCTTGCCTCCTCCCGACTGCACTTTCATTTTTGAAGACATTTCGTTTCATTGTTATATCACTAATTAGTAAAGAACACCCCTCACCTGGTTGTCTAGGTCTGAATTGAAAGGAAAAAACAAACACCAGCTGACACTAGGCCCTCCATGGCATACGAATACAAGCTCACACAAACAGCCACACATGCCCAAACTTGTTCTCTTGAATAATTGTGTGAATTCGGACAAGCATTAAAACAAAACAGTGGCCCACACAGTAGCAGCTCTGACACAGTTAGGGGCTTGTCTGTTTCAGAGCTAAATGTCAGGGCATGTCTGAGTCAGATGACCCATGGACTCAGTCTCATTAAGAATAATTACTCGACACAGCTCTGTGGTCGCTCAAAGGTTCCCAGTGTCATACGTGAAATGGAGAGCCTCCATGGAACCTAGCCCAAATGAGCAATTAATGGATCAGGGAGCCTGGGCCGACAGGGCGAGCCACTGGGTATGGAACTATGGAACCACCTTCCGATTGGGGACATGGATGGCTGGGTTAGTGACGTGGGAGGGGGAGGAGAGAAGGAGCAGGAGGAGAGGGTAGGGATAAGATGTTGCTTTCCTGCTTTTCCACTGTATGCTTGGATGGCAAGAAATATTAGATCGACATGGTCTGCAGCTCCTGGCAGGTTCACTGTGGGAACCGGCAAGTGGATTTGGCGTGTGACTGACTAGCTATGTATCGGCCTGCGTCAACCCTGAACTTAGCCCGTAAATAGAACTGGCTATCCTCTCAATCAACCACCACAGACCCTCAGTCAGTCACTACAGCCTGGTGAGGCCCTCAGCTAGCTACTGACGAAAGCCATTCTCCAAAATAAACCAGATAACAGCTGGAGAGTGATGAGATAAGATGGCGTGATGGGAAGAGGTGGTGAAGGAGGATTGTGTTCAAATCAAATCTATTTATATAGCCCTTCGTACATCAGCGGATATCTCAAAGTGCTGTACAGAAACCCAGCCTAAAACCCCAAACAGCAAGCAATGCAGGTGTAGAAGCACCTAATATTCCTAATGTGTTCCTAATATGGGTGCCATATTTTAAACTGTTCAACTCACACAAACATTTCCACTTGTTGATGAGGAGGTGGAGCAGGTATTAGTTTGTTGAGAAACAATGGAACAATGTGTTGTCAAACACTTTTTACTGTTACAGTCAGTCAGTGACTGGGGTTGAGCTCTGGTAAGGCCAGGCTCTTGAAAGGTAAATATACAATTGGAACATTGTGAGAGAAAATAGAAAATGGATTAATAATAATGTTTTCACTTTCCATGAATCATCAATGGAATAGATTCCTCCGTTCATCGTTGTTGAATGTTTGCACTCAAACACGAGCAAAGATGCATTCTTGACCAAACAGACACACATACACTACATGACCAAAAGTATGTGGACACCTGCTCGTCGAACATCTCATTCCAAAATCATATGGAGTTGGTCCCCCTTTACTGCTATAACAGCCTCCACTCTTCTGGAAAGGCTTTCCACTAGATGTTGGAACATTGCTGCGGGGACATTCTTCCATTCAGCCACAAGAGCATTTGTGAGGTCGGGCACTGTTGTTGGGCTACTAGGCCTGGCTCGCAGTAGGCGTTCCAATTCATCTCAAAAGGTGTTCAAAGGGGTTGAGGTCAGTGCAGGCCAGTCAAGTTCTTCCACACCGATCTCAACAAACCATTTCTGTATGGACCTCGCTTTGTGCACGGGGGCATTGTCATTCTGAAACAGGAAAGGGCCTTCCCCAAACTGTTGCCACAAAGTTGGAAGCACAGAATTGTTTAGAATGTCATTGTCTGCTGTTGCTTTAAGATTTCCTTTCACTGGAACTAAGGGGCCTAGACCGAACCATGAAAAACAGCCCCAGACCATTGTTACTCATCCACCAAACTTTACAATGGGCACTATGCATTCGGGCAGGTAGAATTCTCCTGGCTTCCACAAAACCCAGATTCCTCTGTTGGACTGCCAGATGGTGAAGCGTGATTCATCACTCCAGTCCAATGGTGGCGAGCTTTACACCACTCCAACCAACACTTGGCATTGCGCAAGGTGATCTTAGGTTGGTGTGCGGCTGCTCAGCCATTGAAACCCATTTCATGAAGCTCGTGACGAACAGTTATTGTACTGACTTTGCTTCCAGAGGCAGTTTGGAAGTCAGTGGTGAATGTTGCCACCCGAGGACAGACGATTTTTATGCGCTACGTGCTTCAGCACTCGGAGCTCAGGTTCTGTGGGCTTGTGTGGCCTAACACTTTGTGGCTGAGCCGTTTTTGCTCCTAGATGTTTCCACTTCACAATAACAGCACTTGCACTTAACCGGGGTAGTACTAACAGGGCAGAAATTTGACAAACTGACTTGTTGGAAAGGTGGCATCCTATGATGGTGCCACGTTGAAAGTCACTGAGCTCTTCAGTAAAGCCATTCTACTGCCAATGTTTGTCTATGGAGATTGCATGGCTGTGTGCTTGAATTTATACACCTGTCAACAACGGGTGTGGCTGAAATAGCCAAATCCACTAATTTGAAGAAGGGTCCACATACTTTTGTATATATAGTTTACACACTCAAGTGGACATGCGTACACGCAGCTTTTGTCTTTTTGTTTGCTTGCCCTATAGTTTTAAAGTTTGATTGTTGTAAAGCTTTTCTCTTTCGCTTAGGGAGTCGAGGGCTGGGCAGGGTTGGGCTGGGCTGGGTAGACTATAATGCTTCCACATGTGCCGTACCACATCTAAAGTGCCCGCGCACTGTGCCAACACATGTCGCCAGCAGATCCATGTTCCAGGAGCTAGTGGTAACCAAGCAGACCTGTAATCTGCCCATGGGGCAACGCCACCCTCCAGCTCAGGCCACACTGCCACGGCAAAGCCTACACCAAGAACACACAGTCCACAAGGAAACGGGTAATTAGTAGACCAGATGGTGAAAGCATGGAAGATAAAAGTATGTTCTTTTCAAACTGATAAAAATCCTTCCGTGTGTTCCAGAAAGTTCAAAGGCAGAGTTGTTTAGGATATTCATTCTGGAGGGAGCGTTTCAGAAGTTTGACTGGCCTTTCCCATGCTCCAACCATGTAATCTCACATCTCCCACAAAACCCAAATACAGTGCGAGGTTCTGGGGCCTGCCTATTTAAACCTCAAATACACTAAACATTTAAAATGTCCAGCACTGCAGGAAAGTTCTCCTGCAACAGGGTGATCAAATTAAGATCCTACATCTGTAACACTGCTCATAATTAGTATTTTCCACTCCTTTCTTTCTTTTCTTACAGTATTGCTGAAATATGCTACAAAATTTTAAAAAGCACGAACTGAACCTGATGTACAATTTGCCCTCCCGCTGTTGACATTTCCTGAATTGCCCCCCCCCCCTTTCCTGTGTGTCCCCTGAGCATTCTGTTTCGGTGGACGCAAAGCCCCCTCTTGGACGCGAAGACCCCCATTGAGCGAGTCCTGGGCCAGACACCCCACTCACCCCAGTCTGAGATTAGATACAGAAACAAAAGCCCTTCATGGAAGACAGATGGATAATGTTTGGCAGAAAATAGACTCACTGGCACAAACATGTGATCAGAGAGGTTTGGACTCTGCTGCTCCTCCTAGCACTATGGAAGGGGGACTGGAGGGCTCTCTTTACATCCCAGAGAGACAGAGAGCGCTGAGCTGACCCCCTGCACCTCCACTGATGCTTTCCCCGCTGTAGGGTGTATAGGGCACTATGAAAGTGCATTAACTGTGTTTACTGCAACTCCAGTGTACAGCCCTGGACTCATCAGCCCACAAAGGGCTCTTCTTGGCACATTTGGCTCATCGATAAACATGGCCAACTGCTGTATGAAACTGCTGAAGATGCTGACAATGAACTAAGAGGTGTTGTAGTGTTGAAGCACTGTGTTCAGCTTTAAGCTGATCTGGCTGGTGTTCAGGAGGTGAAACGATATGTAACTTTGCAGATAGAAATGTCCTACATAGAGCTGACATGATTCCCTATTCTACGTGACAGTGAAGCATTTCTATTCTACATACAATATTTATACCTGAACACTACGTAACGTTGCACCCCAATGGAGGTGGCCTTGGAGTTTCTTCTGGGTCTGAAGTAGGCTAAGTCCCAGGGGGGTACTCACTCTAGAACCCTCCAGCTGACCAAACAGGGAACGAAGGCTATTACTGTAAACCCTGGCCAACCATCAGCTAAAGCACACTGTTACTAGCATGTGTTCTTCGGACCACACTCAGAACCATGCAACACCTTAACCCAGATTATGTATGTCATTGGGGGTCTTCATTGGTGGACAGTGAGAGCAGGGATGAGTTTGCTTTTCTACTGAAATGACAAGGAGTTTCATGTCTGGAAACCTGCCCATATAGACGCTATTATTCTGTACTAGAATAAATATGTTTGAGAAATGCAAAGTAAGATCGTTTGGAAGAGCGGATACGATTCCATAAACGGCTGAAATTGTATAGTCAGCAAATTGTAAGTTAAAGCATGCTATCACAGGAAGTATGAGTAGTTTGGTTGTCTGTGACCTGACTGGGTTTACCACAACCGAACAGCTTGGGGAGAGTCTGACTCACATGTTTAAATCACAATATGTTTAAAACGACCTGACACACAGACACAAACTCAGAGAAGAAATCAAGATTGTGCAACGCTACAGAGGAGAAACACACTACATTACTTCCTTATTGTACAGCGGCGTACCACATCATCCTTTTGTTTGATCAATTGTGGCATGTGAGTCTAGACGCTGTGAAAACAGTGGGGCTGGAACAGGGCTGGGGGAGGGGGGTGTGTGTGTCCAACAGAAGGGGCTGGGCTCCCAGTTATCACAGGAAGGGGATGAGGAGACAGAGACACAGTCCAGAGAACCCAAAGTCCAGAGAGAGGCTCTGTTATTCTGTGTCTCAAAGACAAACTGGCACCAGAAGCAACCAGGCAGGCCATTGCAACCAGGCAGGCCATTGCAACCAGGCAGGCCATTGCTGGCTGACTGTATGAGACAATACGAGCCAAGACTCAGGACTCAGGACCATTTATGGTCCACTCGCCTCCCCGGCTTGACCCGGCCTGACTAGCTCAGCCAGTTCGCCTGTTATATAAACCCTCACCACCTCCCTTTCTCACTGTCTCTCATGCTGCCACGTAGCCAAACAAGCAAGAGAAAAAGCGAGAGAGAGAAAGAGGGAGCAAAGGAGAGAGGGAGGGGGAGAGAGAGACATGGAGAGAAAGACTCCCTGGCACTTTGAGGCTTACTGGGTGATCTGAAAGGACTCAATGAGTCAGTAGCAGATCTACAATACAGGCCACTCTCCCTCGTGAATATAACTTTCCCTCTCTCTTTCTCACACTCACATATGCATACGTTTGCATTCACACACGCAGACACACATGCCACACTTGCACTCACATGTACAAACACGCATGCACACACCATCCGATCCAGCCCCAGTTCTTCTCTCAACACCTGCCTCTCCAATGGGGTGTTAATGAGTCTGACTTGTTAATTTAGTGCCAGAGTGTAACGATTCCGTAACTACAGACGCTGGGAGACACGAAACAAGTGCATTGTGAGGATTTAATAATAAATAGACATGCGCCTCTCGAGCCAGCTGAGGCATCTCCGGTTGCATCGGCAGTGGCACCCGGCCCCGACGCCACCAACAAAGAACTCCATGATGCTTCCAATTGTGATATCTGCATTCTGTAATGTTTCCGTAACTACAGACACTGGGAGACGGGATGAGATATAGGGTGAGGATTTAATAATAAATAGACCTGAAATTAACAAGAACAGCATCTGGACAATAGAAACAAAACATCAATGCAGGCAAGGGAATGAAATTGAGGAAGTTAAAGATATAGGGGAGGCAAACAATGACATGATGGAGTCCAGGTGAGTCCAATGAAGCGCTGGTGCACGTAACAATGGTGACAGGTGTGCGTAATGATGAGCAACTTGGTGACCTCGCGCACCAGAAAGGGGGAGTGGGAGCAGACGTGACACAGAGACCCCAGGGAGGGAGCAGGGGACAGTGTTAGCTAGTTGGTGCACTGGCCTAGCACCCTGACCCGTCTCGAAGATTTCTCACAAAAACAAGCTGGTCTCTGTGAAATGTCAACGCAGCACTGAACATATACCAAGCTTTTTATTTTCAAAGCCTTTTACATATAATTCAGCTCGTGTCATTCGAATTTAGCTTTTTTGCGACCTGCGGAAACAACTTTGAAGACGACAACCAAAAAAATGTAAAATCCTAAAAACTTGTTACGAGAGGGTGGCGCTGGTGAGCAGCAACATGTGAAGACGCGTTTTCTCGGTGTTCCGATCCAGGGCGAGCAATTTACTATTAATACTTGACCAACACCTCCCCCACAGTGTTATTTTGTAACATTTCATTTGGAATTGAACCCAATTTACCAATCTGTCTTTTTTTCCCCCGGAAATTTTGGACTTCTACTCAAAAAATGTCGAGACAACAAGGGCCGGGGGCCACAAAAGAGCAGGCCTCTGCTGAAGCCTCGGGCTCACCTGACACAGACTCTGATCCCCCCGACCTAGCCGTGGTAATGGTGGCTATCATTAACTCTGAACAGACTGTGCTGGCTAAGGTGGACTCATTATCCACTGACTTATCCGCACAAATAGCTATTCTCGCCACCGAGGTCAACATAAAGATCGACTCAGTTAATGAAGACTTGGCGAGACATGACACCCATCTGAATAGCCTGGAAGATGGTGCAAATATTTACTGGAAGAGCAAGTCACCCGGCTATCATCATGTCGTCAAACTCACTTCCAAGGTTGAGGACCTTGAACAGACAGCCCCCTAATTTTCGGTGTGAGAGAGGGACTCGAGACAGTAGGCGGAATGCGGCCTACCCTGTCTATAGCTAAACTGCTACAGGAAATTCTAGGCCTTCGATTATGCCCCCACACTTGAATGCGCGCACAGAAGCATACAGTCTGCGCCGAAGAATGGGGAGCCGCCCAGACCCATAGTAGTTCAATTCCACTACCTGTCTTCCGTAAGGCAGTGCGAGCGGCTCCCATTGCCCACGATGTCCAGAATATTCGCATTTACACGGACTATACGGCGGCAGTCATGAAGAGGAGGTCAGCCTTTAACGATGTGAGGGGGCTCCTACACCACTGTCTGGACACCAAGTTCGGCATTCTTTACCCAGCTGTACTGAAGATCACTACTCTCTCCGGGCAAGCAGAAGACATTCTTAGACCCAACCAAGGCCAAAGAATATATTGTTGCGCACCTACATCCACAGGACAACAAGTTTGTTTTTTTGCAACTCTGCCTAGAAGCCCTGGGGTCACCTCTTCACTGTTGACATTGAGACAGGTGTTTTACGGGTACTATTTAATGAAGCTGCTAGTTGAGGACTTGTGAGGTGTCTGTTTCTCAAACTAGACACTAATGTACTTGTCCTCTTGCTCAGTTGTGCACCGGGGCCTCCCACTCCTTTTTCTATTCTGGTTAGAGACAGTTTGCGCTATTCTGTGATGGGAGTAGTACACAGCGTTGTTCGAGATCTTCAGTTTCTTGTCAATTTCTCACATGGAATAGCCTTCATTTCTCAGAACAGGAATAGACTGACGAGTTTCAGAAGAAAGTCTTTGTTTCTGGCCATTTTGAGCCTGTAATCAAACCCACAAATGCTGATGCTCCAGATACTCAACTAGTCTAAAGAAGGACAGTTTTATTGCTTCTTTGATCAGCACAACAGTTTTGAGCTGTGCTAACATAACTGCAAAAGGGATTTCTATTGATCAATTAGCCTTTTAAATTATAAACTTGGATTAGCTAACACAACGTGCCATTGGAACACAGGAGTGATGGTTGCGGATAATGGACACATACCTATACCTCCTTTTTTATATACTGTTAGATAACTGAGGTGGTTCCCTCCAGGATCCCTTCCTTAGGTGTAAACTTGATTATGTTCGCCCTGGATAGATCTCTGGATAGATCTCTACAGAGGTTCAGTTTAACATGGTAGCATTTTGCTCTAGTCTAGGAGACGTAGATGCAGCCTTCCAACAGGGGGAAGGACAGCATTTTTTATTTTCTTTATATTTTATTAAACTCTCACCTTCAAGCACATTGGCCATATGATCGTATTAACATTCATTTATGAGTACTATGACTATGTTGAATTCACATACTCTAGGCTCCACATGCTTTATCACCTGGGACGTGAAAGGAATTAACCAGGTGGTCAAGTGTAGCCGAGTGTACGCTCATCTTCAGTTCTTGACCTTTTCATACGTGAGTTTCAAATATCTTTAACGGTTGCCCCCAGCGTGAGTTGTTTTATGCACGTGATGTCAGAAGGCACTCACTGTTCCAAAATGTGATTATTAAGCAACAGGACAGTTAGCACGCGCTGCCTGCTAATTATCTATAGGCTATGTTTCAACTTGTCAATTTCAAATTATTTTCTAACAACAGTTTGAATTGAGGTGTGTTCCGCCTCATTAATTCACATAGAAGAAACCCATTTCAGCGTTGTGGACAATTTATGTTTGAGGCTTTACTGAGCCGTATAAACTCCGCTCTTTGAGGAAAGCCCACACACGTCACCAATGTTTGCGCAGATCAAGTATGCAGATATTTGCGAAGTCTTGCACGAATTGGAACATTTTCTGGGTGGTGCTTGCATTGCCTTGTTTTTTTTCTTACAAATAATAATAAGATAAAAAATTTAAAGGCAATGCTACCAAATACTAATTGAGTGTATGTAAACTTCTGACCCACTGGGAATGTGATGAAAGTAATAAAAGCTGAGATAAATCATTCTCTCTACTGTTATTCTGACATTTCACATTCTTAAAATAAAGTGGTGATCCTAACTGACCTAAGACAGGGAATTTTTACTAGGATTAAATGTCAGGAAATGTGAAAAACTGAGTTTAAATGTATTTGGCTAAGGTGTATGTAAACATCCGACCTCAACTGTATGTATTATTCTGGATTTATAATAAGCTATAAATGGGGCTGTCATTTTGGACCGGGAACACAGAATTAAGTAAAATGAAACTAACACAACCGGAGGTTAAAAAAGACAAGAATCCCTTAGACTGTGGCTCATACCATCCTATATGCCTGTTGTGCTGCGATCATAAAATTCTCACGAAGGTCCTCTCGTGCCATTTATAGACAGTGATGCCTAATATAATTAACTGACCAAACCAGATTTATCTCAGGTAGGCAATCTCTCTATGATATTTAATGTTCTGTAACCTGCCCGCTCAACTCTACAGCCAGAGATTGTCATCTCTCTTGATGCTGAAAAGGCTGAGTGGGGATATCTATTTATAGTACTAGAGAGATTTGGGTTTGGCCCGTCAATCCTTTCCTGGATTAAGATTTTGTACTCGTCCCCAGTGGCTCTGTTTGCACCAACAATGTTACCTCCCCACAGGGGGGGCCGGGCAGGGTTGCTGTTTATCCCCTTTCCTATTTGATATGGCTATTGAACCTGTTGCTATCGCCCTGCAGGCGGAGGAGAGGATCAAAGGAATATTAAGGGGCAACATAACTCACAAGGTGTCCTGATATGCAGACAATCTTCTTTTATACATTTTATACAACCCTGTATAGTCTATACCCTATCTCTTGGACATGCTACAAGTGTTGGGACATTCTCTCAGTTAAACCTAACAAAAACGGTGCTCCTCCCCATTAAATCAGTTAGCAGAAGGAATTGGGTATGCTAATTTCCCATTTCTTGCGATAAAGGTCACACTCATTTAAAGCTCTGTTTAAACATAACTTCAAAACACTCCTTGAGCACACCAAGCAGGATTTTATAAGGTGGTCGTCTCTTCCCATTTCATTAACAGGTCACATTAATTCGGTTAAGATGACTGTACTACCTAGGTTTTTGTGCTCATTCCAAATTATTCCCATTTTTCTGCAAAAGTCGATGTTCAAACAACTGGACAGCTACATTTCCAACTTCATTTGGAGTAAGTCAAATCCACGAATGAGAAAGGTATATTTAGAGAAACCTAAGCCTGCAGGCGGGCTGGTCCTTCCCAATTTTTTACATTACTACTGGTCAGCAAATATATCTAAATCTTGTTTATTGTGTTTCTACATTTGAAAACAAGAATGGCACAACTTGGGCCACCATGGAGTTACAATCAAGCCTTCCAATTTATCTTGTCTCGCTCCAGTGCTCCACAATGCCTATGAACATTGGCACCCATGTTTTGAACCCCATTGTTAAGAACTCCCTTAAAATCTGTTCCCAATTTCAAAGTCACTTTAGCCTTAAACATCTCTCCATTAACATCTAATCATCTCTTCCCAGCGTCATAGATTGACACGGCTTTCCAGGTCTGGCATAGAAACGGTCTGGGTGTTTTTTTTGTGACCTATTTGTTTGTCTCATTCGATACTGAGGGCTGATCATAAAATTCCCAATACCCACTTTTGTAGATACCTGCAAATTTGCAGCTTTGCCAAAAAACATTTCCCTTCATTTCCACTCATGCCTACTAAGTGCCTAGGCGAGAGGTGCTTAGATCTTAACCGTCTCCAGACAATACGACATAATACAGAACATTAATCCGCCCTCCTTTGCAAATACACAATCTGCATGGCAGCAAGACAGGTGGCGAGCTACCCAATGACATATGGCAACAAAGTAATGAACATATCCATGCATCATTTTGCATAAGGCATGGGCTTATTCACTGCACCATCTCCTTTAATCAAATGACAGATTGGCAAAAATATACCCAAATGATGACCCCAAGTGTTTGAGATGCCACCAGAGTCCACTAGACCAGAATGCTACCACGACAAGGTTGCTAGCGCGCCGCCTTGTCCTCTTTCACTGGAAGCATGCAAAGCCGCCCTGCTTTATGCAGCGGGTTAAGGAGGTGATGTCATCTCTGCCTCTGGAGAAGGCTTGGTACACTGTGCTTGGGTCCCAACAAAAGTTAGACTAAACCTGGTCCCCATTAATACAATATGATGAGAGCCTGTCTTTTACTTAGTGGAACTTGCATAGTTTTGCAAGCAGTCATGTCTGTTCTAGTGCCCATTTGTGCTGATAAGAATTTTTATATAACTTGTTTTTGTTTCTATTACTGTTTGTTTCTTTCCTATTTAACTTACTTTTATAGATGTATTGGTGGTTTGGAGGTGGTGGTGGGTGGGTGGGTGGGAAAATGAGGGGTTGGGGTTGAACGTTTTTGTTGTTACATCGAAAAATCTATAAATAACGTTTTTTTTTTAAACAAATACACTTGTTACGATGTCAATAGAACTCGGTGCTTATTATCGGATGTATTAGGTTACGAAATCCGACTTTTTGGCTATAATGTTAATTTGTTCAGAACATGATTATTCATATTTATCTTGGTCAAATGTATTTCATAACATGAGGAAGTTCAATTTCATCACAAAATTGCAGAGAGGTGTGTGGTACCTAACTTGGGTTCCCGCTTTCTATAAATGGGGAGCTAGGTCAGGCAGTGTTTCACCAGTCACCTAACGACAGAAAAGATGACCGATTCATGAGAAACATTACAAAAAGGAAATTCCTCACAAGAGAGATAGAGATATAGAGAGAGATATAGAGAGAGATATATAGAGAGAGATATAAAGAGAGATATAGATAGAGATATATAGAGAGAGATATAGAGAGAGATATAAAGAGAGATATAGAGATATAGAGAGAGATATAGATAGAGATATATAGAGAGAGATATAGAGAGATATATAAAGAGAGATATAGAGATATAGAGAGATAGAGAGATAGAGGAATGTGGAGAGAGAGAGGGGTACAGAGAGAGCAGGTGTGAAACCTCAGAGGTGTTGTGTTTAGTGGTTTACGTTCCATAGCAGAGTTGGGATAATGAGCCGGTGAAGTGTGACGTGTCACAGCCATGTCCTGGAAAAACCCCAATCATATGGACCCCAGTGCCGATGGAAAAATTGATAGCAAAACACATTGGGTTGTCAACACCATTCTGTGTGTGTATGTACAGTATATATACACACACACCGTCTACAGTCGTCCCCAAAAGTTTTGAGAATGACACAAATATACATTTTCAAAGTTTGCTGCTTCAGTGTCTTTAGATATTTTTGTCAGATGTTACTATGGAATACTGAAGTATAATTACAAGCATTTCATACGTGTCAAAGGCTATTAATGACAATTACATGAAGTTGATGCAAAGAGTCAATATTTGCAGTGTTGACCATTCTTTTTCAAGACCTCTGCAATCCACCCTGGCATGCTGTCAATTAACTTCTGGGTCACATCCTGACTGATGGCAGCCCATTCTGCATAATCAATGCCTGGAGTTTATCAGAATTTGTGGGGTTTTGTTTGTCCACCCGCCTCTTGAGGATTGACCACAAGTTCTCAATGGGATTAAGGTCTGGGGAGTTTCCTGGCCATGGACCCAAAATATTGATGTTTTGTTCCCAAAGCCACTTAGTTATCACTTTTGCCTTATGGCAAGGTGCTCCATCATGCTGGAAAAGGCATTGTTCATCACCAAACTGTTCCTGGTCGGTTTGGGAGAAGTTGCTCTCTCGGAGGATGTGTTGGTACCATTCTTTATTCATGGCTGTGTTCTTAGGCAAAATTGTGAGTGAGCCCACTCCCTTGGCTGAGAAGCAACCCCACACATGAATGGTCTCAGGATCCTTTATTGTTGGCATGACAGAGGACTGATGGTAGCGCTCACCTTGTTTTCTCTGGACAAGCTTTTTTCCAGATGCCCCGAACTATCGGAAAGGGGATTCATCAGAGAAAATGACTTTACCCCAGTCCTCAGCAGTCCAATCCCTGTACCTTTTGCAGAATATGTCCATGTCCCTGTCCCTGATGTTTTTCCTGGCTTTTTTGCTGCCCTTCTTGACACCAGGCTATCCTCCAAAAGTCTTCGCCTCACTGTGCGTGCAGATGCACTCACACCAGCCTGCTGCCATTCCTGAGCAAGCTCTGTGCTGGTGGTGCCCCAATCCTGCAGCTGAATCAACTCTAGGAGACAGTTCTGGCGCTTGCTGGACTTTCTTGGGCGCCCTGAAGCCTTCTTCACATCAATTGAACTGCTCTCCTTGAAGTTATTGATGATCCGATAAATGGTTGATTTAGGTGCAATCTTACTGGCAGCAATATCCTTGCCTGTGAAGCCCTTTTTGTGCAAAGCAATGATGACAGCACATGTTTCCTTGCAGGTGACCATGATTGACAGAGGAAGAACAATGATTCCAAGGACCACCCTCCTTTTGAAGCTTCCAGTCTGTTATTCAAACTCAATCAGGCTGGAGTGATGGAGTGATCTCTAGCCTTGTCCTCGTCAACACTCACACCTGTGTTAACGAGAGAATCACTGACATGATATCAGCTGGTCCTTTTGTGGCAGGGCTGAAATGCAGTGGAATTTTGGGGGGGAGGATTCAATAATTTGCATGACAAAAAGGGACTTTGCAATTAATTGCAATTCATCTGATCACTCTGTATAACATTCTGGTGTATATGCAAATTGCCATTATACAAACTGAGGCAGCAGATGTTGTGAAAATGTATATTTGTGTCATTCTCAACTTTTGGCCATGACTGTATATGTCTGTATGTGAGTGAGGGAGTGAGTGAGTGAGTGAGATCAGAAAGAATATGTGCCTGAGTGTTTGACCTCCGCTTTGCTGCTATGGATCATCCAGTAGGGTGCTGCTGCCTGAGATGGAATACCACTCACTTGGATCAATCAAATGACTGGTTAGATGTAGGAACAAGGCACACATGAGAAATTAAAGCATCTGTCCTATGTTTAAAATAGCTAAATCAGGAGATTCCTTCTGAAAGCGAAGCCAGGAAACCACATCTGATTACTAAGAGAGACTGCAGGTCGACAGACACTAGGCCAGCACATGTTCACAGTAAACAAACTATATCCGTCTGTGTCAGTCAGTCAGTCATTATGTTTCTATAAAAACAAATCCAAATGGTGCCAAATATTGTAAATTAGGCTACAATGACTACATAACATCAACAATGTTTTCAAAATATGCTCTCATAACCTAGGACTAGGCTATGATTAACGTTGATGACAGAATTATCACATTTGGTATGGAGAGGCACACCTCCACCCACAAAACAGGAGCCTGAACAGATTCTACCCCCAAGCCATGAGACTGCTGAATATTTAATTAAATAGCTACCCGGACAATCTGCATTGGACGTTTTTGCGCTCACCTTTTTGACTCATCACAAATGCTGCTGCTACTGTTTATTATCCATCTATCCTGCTGCCTAGTCACTTTATCCCTACCTATATGTACATACGGTTGAAGTCAGAAGTGTACATACACATTTACCAAATACATATAGTTTGTTAACAAGAAATTTGTGGAGTGGTTGAAAAACGAGTTTTAATGACTCCGACCTAAGTGTATGTAAACTTCCTACTTCAACTGTATATACCTCAATTACTTTGTACCATTGCACATCGACTCTGTACTGGTATATAGCTAAATTATTATTATTTATTGTGTATATGATGTTACTTTTCTATTATTTCTCAGTTTTCTTTCTCTCTGCATTGTTGGGAAGGTCCCGTACGTCAGCATTTCATTGTTAGTTTACACCTGTTAAAGGAAGCATGTGACAAATAACATTTTATGTGAAAAAGGCTAGTAAACATTTACAAGGGCACACCACATTTTTACTGGGACCTAGGGCTAGGCTATAGAAAGATGCAAACGTCAAGTGAAGTCCGCTTTCTCGATTATACAGGTTGTAATTATAACAGAGGACAACATTGACTGTGGTGCCACCTTCATCGTAAGTTGATCCTATATTTTCAAATGCAGGAAGAAAGGAGTAGGCCTAACACTCAGTAGTTTCTCTGAAAGATATGCAGCCAAGGTACACAGACACCATTGATGGAAGCTCCTCCTCCACTCATAACTCTACACACCTTAAATAATCATGGCATTGGCCTCCGCCATCTGACACGGGAGTGGCTGCTATGGTCACACACACACACACACACACACACACTAAATATTAGGTTGAATTTACAATGGTGTTTGTTCTTCACTAGTTGCCCTTTTCTTGTGGCAACAGGTCACAAATCCTGCTGCTGTGATGGCACACTGTGGTATTTCAACCAATAGATAGTTGTATTTATTAGGGATCCCAATTAGCTTCTGCTCCTGGGGGCCAAAAACAACAAAGCACCCACATTACATATAAAACATAAGATAAAACAGTGAACTGTTTGTGCTGAATGACCTGAAGATAAAACAGTACATCATATAACATCCCTACACCACCACATGTCCACAACACAAAATGTTCAATAACACCATACAACAATATCACAATGTGTGCCTATGCATGTCTGCACCTTTGTGTGTGTCTCTTCACAGTACCGTTGTTCCATAAGGTGTATTTTTACCTGCTTTTTTGTTTTTAAATCTGATTCTACTGCTTGCATCAGTTACCTGATGTGGAATAGAGTTCCATGTAGTCATGGCTCTATGTAGTACTGTGCGCCTCCCATAGTCTGTTCTGGACTTGGGGACTGTGAAGAGACCTCTGGTGGCATGTCTTATGGGGTATGCATGGGTGTCCGAGCTGTGCGCTTGTATTTTAAAACTGACAACTCGGTACCTTCAGCTTGTCTCTCTTACAAAAACAAGTAATGGGGATGTCCATCTCTCTTCCACTTTGAGCCATGAGAGATTGACATGCATGTCATTAATGTTAGCTCTCTGTGTACTTTTAAGGGCCAGCTGTGCTGCCGTGTTTTCCCAAGTCCCTCTACTCAACAGTAGTCTAGGTGCGACAAAACCAGGGCCTGTAGGACCTGCCTTGTTGATAGTGTTGTTAAGAAAGCAGAGCAGCACTTTATTATGGACAGACTTCTCCCCTTCTTAGCTACTGTTGTATCAATATGTCTTGACCATGACAGTTTAAAATCCAGGGTTACACCAAACCGTTTAGTCACCTCAACTTTCGGAATTTCCACATTATTCATTATGAGACGTAGCTGAGGTTTAGGGTTTAGTGAATTATTGGACTCAAATACAATGCTTTTAGTTTTGGAAATAGGACTAACTTATTCCTTGCTACCTATTCCGAAACTAACTGCAGTGCTTTGTTAAATGTTGCAGTCATTTAAGTCGCTGTAGTAGCTGACGTGTATAGTGTTGAGTCATCCGCATACATAGACACACTGGCCTTACTCAAAGCCAGTGGCATGTCGTTAGTAAAGATTGAAAACAGCAAGGGGCCTAAACAGCTACCCTGGGGAATTCCTGATTCTACCTGGATTATGTTTGAGAGGCTTCCATTAAAGAACACCCTCTGTGTTCTGTTAGACAAGTAACGATTTATCCACATTATAGCAGCGGGTGTAAGCCATAACACATACATTTTCCAGCAGCAGACTGATCGATAACAGCCCCCACAATAATTGTATCATCAATTTTGCTCAGCCAATCATTTGTGTAAGTGCTGTGCTTGTTGAGTGTCCTTCCCTATAACTGTGCTGAAAGTCTGTGGTCAATTAGTTAACTGTGAAATAGCATTGTATCTGGTCATTTTTTCCAGAAGTTTACTAAGGGTTGGTAACAGGCTGATTGGTCGCTTTGATTTGAGCCAGTAAAGGGGGCTTTACCAGTCTTGGGTAGTGGAATGACTTTAGCTTCCCTCCAGGCCGGAGGGCACACACTTTCTACTAGACTTAAATGGAAGATGTGGCAAAAAGTAGTGGCAATATCATCCGCTATTATCCTCAGTAATTTTGCATCCAGATTGTCAGACCCCAGTGGCTTGTCATTGCTGATTTGCAAAAAAACTTTTTTCACCTCTTTCACACTGACTTCTCAGAATTCAGAGGTACAATTCTTGTCTTTCACAATTGGTCAGATATACTTGGATGTGTAATGTCAGCATTTGTTGACAATAAAGTAGTTGGCAATATCAGTGGGTTTTGTGTTGAATGAGCCATCTGATTCAATGAATGATGGAGCTTAGTTGGCTTTTTCCCCCAAAGAATAATTTAAGCTTATTTATTTGTATTTAGTCACATGATTTCTTAATTTGCAGTATGTTTGCCAATCAGTTGGGCTGCCACACTTATTTGCCATACATTTTGCCTCATCCCTCTCAACCATACAATTTTTCAATTCCTCATCAATCCAAAGGGTTTTAACAGTTTTACAGTCATTTTCTTAATGAGTGGGTGCTTATTAGTATCTGGAATAAGCAATTTCATAAATGTGTCAAGTGCAGAGTCTGGTTGCTCCTCATTCCACACCACAGACCAGCAAATATTTTTTACATCATCAACATATGAATCACTACAAAACGTATTGTATGACCACTTATATACTATATTAGGCCCAGCCTTTGGAACTTTGGCTTTCCTAGATATGGCCATTATATTGTGAGTGAACAGCTTGATGAGAGACAGTCAATATTAAATCACTCCAAAAATATAGTTCTCTGTTGATATCACATACAGTTGAAGTTGAAAGTTTACATACACCTTAGCCAAATAGATTTAAACTCAGTTTTTCAAAACTCCTGACATTTAATTCTAGTAATATTTGCCTGTTTTAGGTCAGTTAGGATGACCACTTTATTTTAAGAATGTAAAATGTCAGAATAATAGTAGAGAGAATGATTTATTTCAGCTTTTATTTCTTTCATCACATTCCCAGTGGGTCAGAAGTTTATATACACTCAATTAGTATTTGGTAGCACTGCCTTTAAATTGTTTAACTTGGGTCAAACATTTCAGGTAGCCTTCCACAAGCTTCCCAAAATACATTGGGTGAATTTTGGTCCCTTCCTCCTGACAGAGCTGGTGTAACTGAGTCAGGTTTGTAGGCCTCCTTGCTCGCACACGCTTTTTCAGTTCTGCCCACAAAATTGTCTGTGGGATTGAGGTCAGGGCTTTGTGATGGCCACTCCAATACCTTGACTTTGTTGTCCTTAAGCCATTTTGCCACAACTTTGAAAGTATGCTTGGGGTCATTGTCCATTTGGAAGACCCATTTGCAACCAAGCTTTAACTTCCTGACTGATGTCTTGAGATGTTGCTTCAATATATCCAGATCATTTTCCCTCATGATGCCATATATTTTGTGAAGTGCACCAGTCCCTCCTGCAGCAAAGCACCCTCACAACATGATGCTGATGATCAGAAGCTTCTAAAGCCATGACATAATTTTCTGGAATTTTCCAAGCTGTTTAAAGGCACAGTCAACTTAGTATACGTAAACTTCTGACCCACTGGAATTGTGATACAGTGAATTATAAGTGAAATAATCTGTCTGTAAACGATTGTTGGAAAATTACTTGTAGATGTCTTAACCGACTTGCAAAAACTGTAGTTTGTTAAGAAGAAATTTGTGGAGTGTTTGAAAAACGAGTTTTAAATGACTCCTACATAAGTGTATGTAAACGTCCGACTTCAACAGTACATTATCAAGCATTTCACACATATTATCCAAATACTGACTGTTAGCACTTGGTGGTCTTATGCAGCTTCCCACAAGAATGGGCTTTCGGTGAGGCCGATGAACCTGTAGATATATTACTTCAACAGTATTTAACATTAGATCGTCTCTAGAATTTAACAGCTCTTTTTCTGGATTTTGATCATTCGCGGGTATCGGCCTAATTCTGCTCTTCATGCATTATTTGGTGTTTTACGTTGTACACAGATTCTATTTTTGCATGCAGTCTCAATTTGTTTTTTGTCCCATTTTGTGAATTCTTGGTTAGTGAGCAGACCTCAGACCTCACAACCATAAAGGGCAATGTGTTCTATAACTGATTCAATGATTTTTAGCCAGATCCTAATTGGTCTGTCGAAAGTTATGTTCCTTTTGATGGCATAGAAGGCCCTTCTTGTCTCTCAGATCGTTCACAGCTTTGTGGAAATTACCGGTGGCGCTGATGTTTATGCCAAGGTACAGTATGTCTTTTTTTGTGTGCTCTAGGGCATTGGTGTCTAGATGGATTGTATTCGTGGTCATTGCAACTGGACCTTTTTCGGAACACCATTTAATTTAGTCTTACTGAGATTTACGGTCAGGGCCCAGGTCTGTCAGAAACTGTGCAGAAGATCTAGGTACTGTTGTAGGCCCTCCTTGGTTGGAAACCGAAGCACCAGATCATCAGCAAACAGTAAACATTGGACTTCAGATTCTAGTAAGGTGAGGCCGGGTGCTGCAGACTGTTCTAGTGTCCTCGCCAATTTGTTGAAATAAATGTTGAAGAGGGTGGGGCTTAAGCTGCATCCCTGTCTCACCCCCCGGCTCTTTGGGGAGAAATGTGTGTGTGTTTTGCCAATTCTAACGGCACGCTTGTTGTTTGTGTTAATGGATTTCATAATGTATGTTTTTCCCCCAATGCCACTTTCCATCAATTTGTATAGCAGACCCTCAAGATGGCCAGAAACTAAGAACTTTCTTCTGAAACTTGTCAGTCTATTCTTGTTCTGAGAAATGGAGGCTATTCCATGTGAGAAATTGCCAAGAAACTGAAGATCTCGTACAACGCTGTGTCCTACTCCCTTCACAGAACAGCGCAAACTAGCTCTAACCAGAATAGAAAGAGAAGTGGGAGGCCCCGGTGCACAACTGAGCAAGAGGACAAGTACATTAGAGTGTCTAGTTTGAGAAACAGACTTAATATTAGATTTTTATTGGATATGGCTTTTTCTTTGCAACTCTGCCTAGAGGACTAGCATCCCAGGGGTCGCAACTTGTGAGGCTTCTGTTTCTCAAACTAGACACTAATGATTCGGTTTCTCAAAGGGAGGCTGTGTAGTCTTGCCCACTACTTGTGTCTGTTCCGATAGGACAGGTTTAGCCTAATACAGAGGCTATTTCTTTAGGGCCGTTGCCCATGTATATTTTATAAATCTACTCGTTGTATATATGACGCCTTCACTGTTGGATCACCAAGACTTGTAAATAGATATACACTTTGAGAACTTCAACTTCAACCTTCCTTCCACTGATTCCTGGCCTTACAACTGCTACAACATTTGTAAACACTCGCTTACCAAGACAAATTGGGTCATTAGTTGGAATCACGGGCAGAAAACACATTAATATGCCAACTTTGTTTAGAGAGCGGTTGTCATCAGGACCTAAACATTTGCAGCTAGTAATAATAACTCAGCAGGAACAAGTAGGGTAAGTGGAGAGAGAACATGGAGGCATTCCTACTTTAACTGAGAAATGCGGAGGAAAGTCGGTGGTGGTGTGAAACAGGATAGTAGTCTATGAGAGATGTGCTATTGGAAGTAGAGAGACAAGGACACCATAGAGGGGGGGGGGGCAGACATGTTCAGGGCCAGTAGATAGACTCACAGGGTCTTCTGGAAACGCTATTTATGAACATTTCCCAACATACATCACAACTGACTTCTCTAAATTAAACAGGCAAATTTTGACTTAACACACAATTTTGCTCTCAGGAGTAAAGGCCAGCCTTAGTTTAGTTTCGATCATTAAGCTGTCAATCTTCAACAGCACCATGCTGAAGAGCTTAACATTATCCAGAACATCTGTTGACAGTCTAACGGGTACATTTCATTTCTAAATTGGCTTCTTTGTCAGTTGCTTACTGCCATTGTGTTTAAGCCTGCTTGGACGTGGCGTCACCTTGGATGACTGAGACGTTCTTGAGGCCGGATGACAGCGTGACCATGACCAGCAATCAGCCCCACACAGTGTCCCACAGGACACGAACAACATGCAGAGTATACAACCATCACAGACACGTCCATATGGCATACCACAGCCCAGCGCTGTTCCAAAACCACCATTAGTCAGCACAACATTAAAGCCTAGATTTAGATTATCTCCACTTCCATTAAGTCATCCTCATCCTGAAAACTACACCCATCTGGGCTCCCATTCTCTTTTGACTGAGAGGAGCTTCTCCAAGTCATCCTTCGGAGCAAATATGTGAGCCGCAGGGCTCTGAAAATCAGTGAGGTGTCAACTTGTGACTGTATGGACACTTGCTGGTTAAACAGCTTTGAACAGAGATGGTGTTGACTAAAGAGGGGACGGCCGGGGTGTGGGATGTAAGACTTTTCAAATGCAGCCTTCCGCCGCGGTCTTCTCTTGAGACTTTTCATGCTCTGTGTATGGGGGTCCTTCGGGGTCTACAGTCTTGCCGGGCAAGAGTCCAAGTCTCTAATCAAATCGGCAACTCTGAAGCCTTGGGCTAAACATTCATATAGTTCAGGCCAGTACCTCTTTAGCACACATTAGTCTAGTTCCAAAGACAGTCTGGGTTGATATGGCACGACTGATGGACAGCGCTAAGCACAAGTATTTATGCAAACAAGCAGAGCTGTCACAAGGCTTCTGTCACATTCAACATGGTGTTCTCCTGTGACAGCTGAACCGAGCCTACACCCAGAATGCAGCTAAATCCATATTAAAGAAGCTGTACATCAAGGGTCACGAGGTAATTGCTGAGCAATAGAGATGGTCATTTCTGTCCATTTTAGTATACACCATCTGGCTCAGGAGCTCCCCCAGATGTAACATTTCTGTATAGCCTTTAAGTATAAAGTAGGCTACAGTAATGTTTTAAGGTAGACTAGATATGAGGAAGAAACGTACCTGTCTAAGTCCGTTAGCTACTGAATTGCTCTTCTCACTCTAAATTCCCTGGAAAATCACTAAACAATTTAGCTTCCGTTCTGTTCTCAGTAATAAGTAAATGTGGCTAAAGTAAATCCTTGTTGACCTGCTATCTCAAAATAACAACACAACACTGAATAAATCAGGTGGGCTGATTTATTTCCAGTTGTACAATCATCAGAATTGAAGTGCTTTGGCCATGTTTTAACGACAGCCATGCTGGTCTTGATAAATCAATTACATTTTTATTTTCACTGAATCTCCGTTTGGGTATTGGTTGGACTACAATTATACAATTAGGGTGTAGAAATGTTATGCTCTTAGTGTAACCTTTATTTAACAAGGTAAGTCAGTTAAGAACAAATTCTTATTTACAAGGACAACCTACTCCTTCCTCCCCGTCGGGGAATTGAACCCCGGTCTCCTGCATGCCCGCACAACACAGGGATTCTTTACCTTAACAGCCCAGTACTGTAGCCTTCTCCCGATTGTCCCGTTGTACAGCGCCATATTTTCTGTTCCATCCTAAATGGAAACCCAGAGGGTTTTTTGTTTTTCTTGGAATAGAAACACCATAATATTAATAAAAATGAATTAAGCAAAATTTCTTAAAATCATTCACATATACTACATTCTTACAAAAAAAAGTTTTAAATTCTCTAGTACAGCCACTATTGAAGGCTATCAAATACTTCTCAAAGATGTCCTCTGGTGGTCAAACTAGCACTAACTAGCTTTAATGTTCACAATGGCTGACACTTAAATAACGTGCCAAAGAATTCTGCAGCACCATGCAAGCTGTGCTGCAGTAAGTACGCTACAACTTTTAAAGGACGAACCACTGTACATCTGTGCACTGAATTAATCTTTACAAAAAAACACAAAGGAGAAAAAGAATGAAGCATTGAACTTGTTTCTAGCTATGCAAACACCTTCACCATTATAATGAGCAAAGGCCATAACATAACTCCATTGCCAGTGGCTCAGGGGGATAGAGCGTTGGTCTTCAACAATCACTTTCCCTGTGACAGCATTCCAGTTCCCAGTGATGTGCTTGGTGGCGAGCTTGTGCTGCTGCCTGTGCAGGCTGAACTGTGTTTCTCCACTGTATCCTAGAAAGTGGATATGGAGGCCCATTGACCAGGTTTGACTTTCAGTCATTGACATTTGGGCATATTCAAAGTCCTTTGGGAGTTGTGCCAAAACCAGACCCCCAACCTGTTTATCAGACAATATCCTCATACAACATCTTTTATGATACAATAGGCAATCGGTCATTCCAAATTCCAAGTCCACTGACTAGCCTCACTTGGATTGGCCTTTTGGTTATTCCCTTGGTTCTCCAGCTCTAGACCCATATTGATATCAGGACTTTCCAATATGTTCCCTTTCAAACAACAAACAAAAGCTGTATTGAGGAAACAAGAGCAACAGATGGGTGGGGATGGGAGGTCTGAGCCATGCTTTATAGTCAGGCGATAAGTCCATCACTGTCTCCCTCTATGTGTCTGGGACCAGTCTAATGGCTGGTCCATTGTCCAGACCTGGAAAGAAATGTCTTAGAGAAAACACATAGCCTCAACGAACCAGCAGGTTAGGGGATTTAGACGGGTCTGTCCCAGAGAAAAAAAGCCAGAATGAACAGGCAGATGGAGATCTTGTGTGTGTGAGTGTGTATGTGTGTGAGAGACAGGGTAAAATGAGGCTGCTTGGCAGGTGCCACCGAGGTTGAGTTATTGGAGGGGAACAGGGTTGCACTTTCCCCGTCTGGCCGCTCCACTCCAGTCCATCAGTGGAATGTCTGGCGGCCGGCGATGCGTGCGGTCGCACCGCCACACCTGGAGACACCTGGCCACACCTGAGATACCTGTGACATCACACACACAGTTCTGGGAGTTCTAGGAGCAGTTTAGAGCGGGAGATTGACAGGACCATCTGACCTGTGATAGAGCAAGAACAGAGCGCTCTTTGTCCCATAGCCAATCATCAGTTTAACAGTGTCATGAAAGCGTATTGCCAGCTAACACCCGCCTGCATCTCACATTGGCCCTAAAAAAAACATGTTTCTGTACTACTCATAATATAATGGCCTATGTCTTTAGAGGACAGTGTACACATTATACACAATCAGCCATGGCTACACAAGGCCCCCCACATAGAGTTGTGACCGTCGGTCAAAAGTTTCCCAAACATTAGAAAATACTTGGAGAGACACGCTCATTCTGTAGGTGAACAAGTCAGGGCTAGGCCCATACTCCCACAAGCATCCAGTGGTGCCTTTTTCCAATTAGGACAGCATTATGTTATACCTTGGTCCAAGTACTACGGCCCAGACTGGAGCACATCCAATAGGGCGGCGCACAACTGGCCAATTGTCGTTAGGTTCGGGTTTTGGCCGGATTAGGCCGTCATTGTAAACAAGAATTTGTTCTTTAACTGACTTGCCTAGTTAAATCAAATACATTTTTGAAAAAATGTGGATTCACACAAAACCAGTCTCTCTCAATCACTGGCTGGTCTTCCAACCAGCAACCCATAAAGAGTGCTCCAAAATCCAAAGTTACAGCTTTAGAAATGTTTCCATTGCAGATTTGAAAGCTATTTGATGCCATCTGTATGTTTGTTTCGAAATGTATTTATTCTAAACTCGGTGAGAGGAAGATGCAAGGCTTGTGAAAAAGCTAACTATAAAGGAGAGAGAGACCAATGGGTGTAGCAACCAAAGAACAGTTCGGTTCAGAATCATTCAGGCTAATAATGACTTCCATTTGTTAGAGACAGAGGGTTATGATAACCCAGCTCCATTGCCAGGGTCAGCCAGTTAGCATTCCAGCACATCCTCGTCGTCCAATCAGATACAGTGTTGTTCCACAGAGTTTTCACTAAGCCAAGAACACAGATTAATGGACGTCTGTTGTCTGATGGGCCATCTGCGATGTCATGTGGAGCCTGTGGTTACAAATGGGGCATCCAATTTGTGGTCTGGATCTTCAACACAATTTGTATTTTGGGCTGAAATGTTACGTAACACCAGCTATTTAAACCTCAATAAACTGCATATTACTTCTTAATTAAGGGATCTCCATTTTCTGGAGAGTTGAAAGTTGATGCCAGACTGAACTCTGAACCATTCCACACAATTTTAATGAAATGGAATACCAATCCATGATGAACAGCAGAACATCTTCTGTGCATGATGGGGGTCTTCTGAGGAGAGCCATATTCCTTAACATCCAGAGATGTCAGAGGACTGTCCCAGGTCAAGGTCTTCATTGACGCTAATGAATGCTAAGGGCCAAGTGTCCATCCATACCATGACCACACTCAGCACAGGGTTAGCTTAGTTAGCACACAAAGACACACTGAATGGGCATCTGTTGGATCACCTGCACTCCACTACCTCAGTGTTTGAAGTAAAACACCATCCCTGATAGGATGCTCAGAGAGCGTATTTCACTTCTTCTTGTTTTTCATGCCAGCGTTTCGTGACATGCCGGCCTGCCCAGCAAGCGTCTGAGGGCTGCAGTGTGGCCTGGGAGCCTGAGATTCACACAGGCTGCTCATTAATACCTGATCAACCCAGAGAGACAGAGGACGTCTGTGGAGTCCGGCCAGCTCTCTCTTCCTCCCCACAGAGACCCCCTTTCTCTGCCTCGCTCCCCACTTTGTTTCTTTATTGCGTGGTGTGCACATAGAAAACACACCTATAATATCCTGTTCCACCTTTTCAGAGAGGCGGAGTGAGTGTGGAGCGAGAAAGGAGGGGTACGAGGTGAAGGGAGAGTGAGTGGAGGGGGATGAAAACAAAATTGACTCTTGCAAATGTGAGGACACGCCACTTTTAGCAACCTCTGTCCCTCAGCATTAGTTAGTGTGTTGTCCCGCTCACTGGCTCCTGTCCGAGGCTGAAGTGGATCAGGTGAGGGAGGCAAACACATATCCCCAGGGTGTGCTGAACCCAGGAGAGCGCAACAATGTCCCACTGCTGGGTCCACAGAAGGCTGCCTGTTGTTGAGAAGCAGAACATAATTTAGCAGTCATTTCTTACCTTCTCCTCTAATTTCCTCCTGCTGGTTCATGGACAAGGTCGACAGTGAATGGTTCACTCCGCCGCATAAAAAGCCTTTTTCTCCTCAGAGGAGAAAAACGTTATTCTTACCTGTGTGCTTGTGTGTTTAAGTGTGTATGCCTACGTCTGTTTCGACCGGACTTATGAGGGTATCAGGTAGCTCACACCAAACCTAAGCTGGTGCATTCAAGAAAGCAATCTTAGTGTCTTTGCACTCAGTGCTTATGAGTCATTGCCTGCTGGCGGTCAAAAGTAATTGTGGTTTAGCCCTACTTATATAAAAAGAAACGTTCTTTAGTTTTCCCCAATTGTTTACACACTAAAATTGGATCTTGAAACGCAAATCACCAAAACCTGAAACTCACGTACCAAATCCCTACACCAAGTCTGCAAAATTGCAAGAACAATTCCTGCTTTACACTCGGTTTTCAAACCTATATCACACTTTTTGCGAAACACCGTTCCCTACATTAGGCACAACATTCAAAATTAAAATCTCTTTAGTCCCATTGGAAAGCAACGCCAACCACAATGCCAATTTCTAAACACCAATTGGCAACACCCACTCCTCACAGGTGTAAGCACTAGTTGCTGAATTGTTCACTTAAAAATCAGAGCTTTAAGCACTATAAAAGGCCACAGATGAGCTCTCCTGTTCTGGAGGGAAATGGAAGTCAATGGTGAAGCAGGAGCTAGACGTGAAGGAGTGAGAGGAAGAGGAGTGAGAGGAAGAGGAGAAAGAGGAGGACGAGGAAGGACAGTTGTCTCAGATGAGATCAGGTCCACATTGGTTGACCATGTGCTCAACCATGGATTGAGTATGAGGGAGGCTGGGCAGAGAGTTCAGCCCAACCTGAGCCGCTACACGGTTGCATACATCATCTGTACATTCAGCAATGAGAACCGATAAGTTACCTACCATCTACACTATGCTCTTTGTGTATGTATACTATAGTATACTGCAGTCTGACATATGAGTAGGCCTATGCTACTCAGTGATTGTTGGCCAATGTTATAGTAATGTAATTTCATATTGAAAGAAAATTGATTATTTTAGCTTACTGTAACCAATCGTATCTTATTTGTGGATCTTCTACAGAACTGACATGGCCAGGCCATGGTGAAAGATACCGGCTGTTCACACCAGAACAGGAGACCGCTATTGTGAACATGGTGGTGGCAAACAATACCATTACACTATGAGAAATTCAGAACCACATAATTGCAGACAACACAATATTCAATAACATTCACCAGGTGGGCTTGTCTATATTGGACCGTGTATTACAGCGCAACCGAAGCCGGATGAAACAGGTCTACAGGGTGCCATTTGAGCGAAACTCAGAGAGAGTTAAAGAACAGCGTTATGAATATGTGCAAGTAAATACTAGACTGTGAATTTACTATCATATCAGCACTGTATAGACACATTACAGTACTGTAATCCAGTGCATTGTGCCTCACCATATTGACTGCTCTAGGTCTATGTGATCGCCAATGTCTATTTCAGAGTCTTGGAGCTGGATGCCGCTGCAATTCAGCACATTTATATTTACATTGATGAGGCTTCAACCTAGCCAAAAGGTGACTGGGACGGAACGTTATTGGCCACTGTGCCATTGTGAATGTCCCTGGACAGCATGGAGGGAATATCACCATGTACACAGCCGTTAGCCAGCAAGGAGTACTCCATCCTCATGTCAACCTTGGTCCCTACAACACCGCCCTTCTCATCACATTCCTGAACACACTACATGGCATCCTTATTCCAGCCGAGCAGAGGGGTGGACCAGAGCAGCCCAGGTATGTTGTCATCTGGGACAGCGTGAGTTTCCATCGGGCTGCTCTGGTCCGCAACTGGTTCATCGACCACCCACAATTTATTGTTCTATACCTCCCACCATATTCCCCATTCCTAAACCACAAGTTTAGGACTTTTGTTTTTTTAGTTTCCCCTCGCACGCATGCCTCTTCTCCAGGCAATGGAGGATGCATGTGGTGAAGTTGATGTGGGGGCTTTCGGCGGCTGGATCCGTCACTCCAGAAGATTCTTTCCCCGCTGTTTAGCCAGGGAGAACATCGCTTGTGATGTACATGAGGTACTGTGGTCAGACCAAAATAAGAGGCAGGATGCAGCCTGAAGTCTTTTTTCTTACATTTTGCATGTGTTTTCATCTTTTTCTGTTTAGAGTTCTGATAGAATGAGCCACTTAAAAAAAAAAAAAAAAAAAAAAAAATTGTACAAAAACCCCTTTATCTTACTGTATGTTTTTCCTGGTTTTCTCCTGTTGTGTATGGAAAGTGTTCAAAATTACTGCATTTTGGAAATAAATTACAATGTTTTTGTTACTGTATTGCATTTGTGTGTGTTTATGTATATTTGAGTAGGTATACATTACTGTAACAATATTTTACAACTGGCTCCAGTGTAACAATGAAAAGCCATAAATCTACTGATGGGAAATTCATAGAAGTGTTTTGTGTTGAGCACATCAGTGTGTTGTTGGTTGGTAGACAGATCTATTCATATGACGTGTGTGTCATTTTGATGCATCAAAAAATATTTTGGAAAGAGAAAAGTTTTGAATGCAGTGTTTGCTTTTGCTAGAGATATGTAGAGTTTTGGGAAAATGGCCCAAAGATTCAGCAAATGTGAGTAAACAATTGAGGAAAACTGTAAAGGGCAAGTAGCCTAAACCTATTCATATAGCCTCTCTTTTAAATCTCAGGTTATTATAAATTAACAAAGAGAGAAACCCATTGTAGCCTTCTTTGACCGATGCAAATAGACCTGCCAATGTTTTACTCACACTGACTATTAAGCCTGTACTTTGGTCTTGACAAGTCTTTTGGTGAATTAGGCTTAACTTAACGTTTTCCAAACGAAGCACGTTTACTACAGAAGGAGAGTTAAATAAATAGGTTGCTGCACTCAGTCTCCAATGACTCCCAAATGAAAGCAGTTTGAAAGAAGTGTTTCTTAATTCATCTCATTAAACCCCCAGTCTTCTCCAAAACAAAGCAATAACACATGCTCTAGCTAGCTCATTACGATGGAAGACATGTAAGTAACATGAAAAGCCTCACCATAAAACATGAAGGACTGTGGGTCTCGTAACATTCACTCTTCATACTCTGACACAGAGAGAGATGAGCATAGAAATATAATGGGTAGACCAGCCAGGGTCTCAGATAGCTCATAGCCATGTGACCAAATCCAATATGACCATCCAAATCAAATATTGTTGTGCTGACAAGTGTCTCTGTGGTTTGCACCTAGTGAAGCATGCTTGAGAAGTTGTGCAACTCAAATAAAAATCTCAGCCATTCCTTCTGGAATTTCAACATTCAATGCTATTCCAGAATCAAATTCACTGTGTTTGTCTGACCAATCAACTTGTCAAATTCCCTGTCCAATTTCAAATTCAAGCTTGCATTGGAGGGCCAATTTTCTTACCAAAGAGGCCCAATCACAAATGAAAGACCATTTGAGGTACACTAAACACAAATCAGTAGACCAATCATGTTTCACCATACACTAACAGCCTAGTTGTCCAATCTGAGACCTCTACAGCTCTCTTGTACAGACGGTCCATTCACACCACTGAGGTGCAAACTGGGAAGTGTGGCAGGTAGCCTAGCTGGTAAGAGCATAACTGAAAGGTTGCTGGCTTGAATCCCTGAGCCGACTAGATCGATGTGTCGATGTGCCCTTGAGCAAGGCACTTACCTCTAGTTGCTCCTGTATGTTTCTCTGGATAAGAGCGTCTACTAAGTGGATGAAATGTTAATTTAATTTAAACAACCAGTTTACTAGATGTAAACAAACAATTTAGACAGGGTTCAGAGCTGACATGACCAACTTGAGTCAAAACAGCAGAAGCAAGAATCTGGCTAAAGCTTTTAGTCTATCAATGACTGGGGATTAGAGGCAGATTCAGTGCTCCCAGTGACCAAAATGACATGGGTTTTGTCAAGGGCAGCCTACTTCTTATTGGATTAACAAACTGAGGTATGGAATTGTACAACACAAGGCAAAGCCTAACCATACTCCAACTGCAGCCAGCCACATTCACAGTGTAAAAAAAAGACATCACTCAAAACCATAATGTGGTAGGACATGAAAAATGTGACCTAATTTTCCATCATATTACACACACACACATGCCCGCTCACAAACACCTGTGCATGCACTCCTTGTGTGAGAGCTGGTCTTAGAGGAGTGGACTCATTAACCTTCCTGACAAACTGGGCTCAGTGTAAGCAGTGGGGCCTTGGGCCCCCCTCCAGGAAACAGGATGTTTGAACGGCACTGACTGACTTATCAGCAGTTAGGTAGGTACAAGGACCCTGACAGCCATTTCAACAGTAGTAAATGCCACTCTTTATCAGATAAGGGAGAGCTTTCACCCAAAGACTTCCGCTGCTGAATGGCGTCATGCCATGCTTCAAGGCAATCAGAGAGGACATCCGAGACCAAGGGTGGGGAATATAGCAGGGTCATTCAATTTTCTCTTACCTAATTTCTAAAATGTCATCTATTGAAATTAAATAACACTCTAATATCTACATGTATTGTGTTAGCTTAAATACAAGCTAAGTATCCTAATTAGCAGTTGAATGGCAAGTACTCAACTAAAGCTTACAAGTGACCTCCAAGTCCTTGTTCTTCTCTTTTACAGCGTCAAATGAAACATACTGTATGACACCAGCCCAAATCAGCCTGGTCTCATAGACTAGAAGTAACATAGTAAATGTATATTCGGGACACTCAATTTAGTATGATACTGTATGTTATGTTTGGTATGGTTACATAAGACAGATGGTTAACTAAGGCAAAAACGAAAGTTGGGTGGTTGGTCTGCCCTGTAACGCCAACGTCTAGCAATCAAAAGGTTGCGCGTTCGAATTCCATTACGGCCAACCTTTAGCATTTTAGCTAATTAGCAACTGTTCAACGACTTACCACTTTTTAGCTACTTGGCAACTACTTAGCATGTTAGCTAGCCCTTCCCTTAACCTGAACCCTTAAACCTAACCCTTCCCCTTTAACCTAACTCCTAAACTTAACCCTAACCCCTAACGTAGCTAACATTAGCCAGCTAGCTAGAATTTGTAAACATATAGTAAGTTCTGCAAACGTGTAATATACTGTATAATACGAATTGTAATCGTGATGACCTGATCAGGACCATGGACAAGGATAGTAGGCTGTCACTCTCCCCCAGGTTGACCAACAACATGTAGCCTCACTAGCCTGTAACCGTAAATCTGTAGGGGAGGCAGGGCTCGTCCGACAAAAGAAAACGCTCGAAAGCTCCCTCCGTTACCAAACTCAGACTGACACAATGACTCTGCTTTGTTGCCTAGCAAAGCTACCTCCTGACAGCTTTTAGCTAATTTCGTTCAACCGTTTTGCCAGCCTCTGTGAAAATACGTTCCTAAAGTGGCAGCCTGTGACAACAACAACAAAAAATGGAAGAGTTTTCGAAGTCTGACAAGCAAGTAGAGAGGGGACCCATGCTTCGTTCCACTCGTGCAATTGCGAAGGTTAGCAGCGGACCGACTTTTAGTTATTCCACTTACCAAATGAAAATAATATATTGTTCGCGCGTTAATGTTAAACGCACAAGTCTCAATCATCCACAGAAGGCTGACAGTGGGCCGTCATGTAATATTTGAAAAGCTGCATTTGTGTAATAGGTATTACGCGGGGAGGATGGGCTTTCGCGTCATGTCTTGTAGCTAAGTGCTACTGGGAAGAAAAAAAACAGCAAAGGCGAGAGTGGTACAACTTCATGTAACCCGCTCCGAGGGGCACTGGGCTCCTTTAAATCTAAATATAGCCTGATCTGAAGCTGATACTCCTAACCATGTAGACTAAAGCTAACACTTCGTTTAGAAAAGAAACGTCAACACAAAAAGCACTTGTTTTGGTTACCTTGTTCAGGTAGGGGTTACGTGTAACGTCATACCCCCTCTTCTTCGTGTAAACAAACATTTTACTTTGGTCTTCGGATTTATGCATCTCACTCTCGACCGATTCCCGTTTGACTAAACCGTGTGCCATGTTGCCTCCCTCTTTAAATAGCGTACAGTAACCCTGAACTCTGTTGTGAACCCAAGTCAACAAGTGGATGCGCCGGTGAATGCTCTCTTGGGCACATTGACAGCTCTCCCAGTGACAACACAGAGCGATGAGCATGAGCGCAACGGATCAGTCTACCTACAGTGAGGAATGAAGTTAGGCTACATTAATTAACAACACTACTATTTTATTGCTTGGATAAGATAATGCAACTATTTAATTGTATTTAATAAATGTCAAATGCGTGTGGTAATATTTTTATGAAGAATAATTCATTTTATATTCCATCCTGAAAAGAGCTAGGGGCTGTTATTAATCATTTAATTTGAGTGAATATTGGCTTTTATCCCTTACAGTAGGAGCACTTTTAAAAATGATGGGCCATGAATCTTCAATAGCCATATAGGTTTATGGCCAACCTTGAGTACACACACACGTGTTGTTGATAAGGAGTGAAGGCAAGGCTGTGTCAAAGTAGCTACCCTTTGCCTTGATGACAGCTTTGCACACTATTGGCATTCTCTCAACCAGCTTCATGAGGTAGTCACCTGGAATGCATTTCAATTATCAAGTGTGCCTTTTTAAATGTTAATTTGTGGAATTTCTTTCCTTCTTAATGCGTTTGAGCCAATCAGTTGTTTTGTGACAAGATAGGGGTTGTATAGCCCTATTTGGTAAAATACCAAGTGCACATTATGGCAAGATGTTTCATCAAGTGCAGTTGCAAAAACCATCAAGCCCTATGATGGAACTGGCTCTCGTGAGGACTGCCACAGGAAAGGATGACCCAGAGTTACCTCTGCTGCAGAGGATAAGTTCATTAGAGTTACCAGCCTCAGAAATCAGCAATTATCTGCACCTCACAGAGTTCAAGTAACAGACACATCTCAACATCAACTGTTCAGAGGAGACTGCGTGAATCTGGCCTTGATGGTTGAATTCCTGCAAAGAAACAACTAATAAAGGACACAAATAAGAAGAGACTTGCTTGGGCCAAGAAACACGAGCAATAGACATTAGACTGGTGGAAATCTGTCCTTTGGTCTGATCAGTCCAAATTTGAGATTTTTGGTTCCAACCGCCGTGTCTTTGTGAGATGCAGAGTAGGTGAACAGATGATCTCCACATGTGTGGTTCCCACCGTGAAGCATGGAGGAGGAGGTGTGATGGTTTGGGGGTGCTTTGCTGGTGACACTGTCTGTGATTTATTTAAAATTCAAGGCACACTTCACCAGCATGGCTACCACAGCATCCGGCAGCAATACACCATCCCATCTGGTTTGCACTTAGTGGGATAATCATTTGTTTTTCAACAGGACAATGACCCAACACTCCTCCGGGCTATGTTAGGGCTATTTGACCAGGAAGGAGAGTGATGGAGTGCTGCATCAGATGATCTGGCCTCCAAAATCACCCAACCACAACCCAATTGAGATGGTTTGGGATGAGTTGGACCGCAGAGTGAAGGAAAAGCAGCCAACAAGTGCTCAGCGTATGTGGGAACTCCTTCAAAACTGTTGGAAAAGCATTCCAGGTGATGCTGGTTGAGAGAATGCCAAAAATGTGCAATGTATAATATAGTATAAATAAGGAAAAACCCTTGAATGAGTAGGTTTGTCCAAACTTTTGACCGGTACTATATATACTGGAATTTAAAAGCAATTCATCCCGACCTTGTTTCTTTAAAAAAAAGAATATATATATATATATATATAAAAGAAACAGGGTTGGGATGAATTCATTTAAATTCCAGTACTTTTTTCTATTTTACCTTTATTTAACTAGGCAAGTCAGTTAAGAACAAATTCTTATTTTCAATGACGGCCTAGGAACAGTGGGTTAACTGCCTGTTCAGGGGCAGAACGACTTCCTGAATTGACTGGAATTGTCACGCCTGCTCCCGCTCCCCTGTCCGTTTTCCATTACATGTTCACTGTTTCTGGTAAGAAATCAAGGTAAAAAAAACTCAAAACTGCATTCACATTGTTACAATGTGGAGAACAAGTATTTGATACACTGCCGATTTAGCAGGTTTTCCTACTTACAAAGCATGTAGAGGTCTGTAGTTTTTATCATAGGTGCACTTCAACTGTGAGAGACGGAATCTAAAACAAAAATCCAGAAAATCACATTGTATGATTTTTAAGTAATTAATTTGCATTTTATTGCGTGACATAAGTATTTGATCATCTACCAACCAGTAAGAATTCCGACTCTCACAGATCTGTTAGTTTTTCTTTAAGAAGCCCCCCAGTTCTCCACTCATTACCTGTATTAACTGCACCTGTTTGAACTCGTTACCTGTATAAAAGACACCTGTCCACACACTCAATCAAACAGACTCCAACCTCTCCACAATGGCCAAGACCTGAGAGCTGTGTAAGGACATCAGAGATAAAATTGTAGACCTGCACAAGGCTGGGATGGGCTACAGGACAATAGGCAAGCAGCTTGGTGAGAAGGCAACAACTGTTGACGCAATTATTAGAAAACGGAAGAAGTTCAAGATGACGGTCAATCACCCTCGGTCTGGGGCTCTATGCAAGATCTCAACTCGTGGTGCATCAATGATCATGAGGAAGGTGAGGGATCAGCCCAGACCTACACGGCAGGACCTGGTCAATGACCTGAAGAGAGCTGGGACCACAGTCTCAAAGAAAACCATTAGTAACACACTATGCCGTCATGGATTAAAATCCTGCAGCACACGCAAGGCCCCCCTGCTCAAGCCAGCGCATGTCCAGGCCCGTCTGAAGTTTGCCAATGACCAGCTGGATGATCCAGAGGAGGAATGGGAGAAGGTCATGTGGTCTGATGAGACAAAAATATATATTTTTGGTCTAAACTCCACTCGCCGTGTTTGGAGGAAGAAGAAGGATGAGTACAACCCCAAGAACATCATCCCAACCGTGAAGCATGGAGGTGGAAACATTCTTTGGGGATGCTTTTCTGCAAAGGGGACAGGACGACTGCACCGTATTGAGGGAAGGATGGATGGGGCCATGTATCGCGAGATCTTGGCCAACAACCTCCTTCCCTCAGTAAGAGTATTGAAGATGGGTCGTGGCTGGGTCTTACAGCATGACAACGACCCAAAACACACAGCCAGGGCAACTAAGGAGTGGCTCCGCAAGAAGCATCTCAAGGTCCTGGAGTGGCCTAGCCAGTCTCCAGACCTGAACCCAATAGAAAATCTTTGGAGGGAGCTGAAAGTCCGTATGGAGGAGTGGGCCAAATTCCCTGCTGAAGTGTGTGCAAGAACTACAGGAAACATATGATTGTAATTGCAAACAGGTTTCTGGACCAAATATTAAGTTCTGCTTTTCTGATGTATCAAATACTTGTCATGCAATAAAATGCAAATTCATTACTTTAAAAAAAATCATACAATGTGATTTTCTGGATTTTTGTTTTAGATTCCGTCTCACACAGTTGAAGTGTACCTATGCTAAAAATTACAGACCTCTACATGCTTTGTAAGTAGGAAAACCTGCAAAATCGGCAGTGTATCAAATACTTGTTCTCCCCACTGTATATAGGATTAGTGTTTTCTTTAGGTGGAGAGGCGGACCAAAATGCAGCGTGGTGGTTATTCATGTTTTAATTTATAATGAAGAAAACTATACATGAATAAACTAAGAAAACAATAAATGTGAGAAAACCTAAAACAGTCCTATCTGGTGCAAACACAGAGACAGGAACAATCACCCACAAACACACAGTGAAACCCAGGCTACCTAAGTATGATTCTCAATCAGAGACAACTAATGACACCTGCCTCTGATTGAGAACCATACTAGGCCAAAACATAGAAATACCCAAATCATAGAAAAACAAACAGACTGCCCACCCCAACTCACGCCCTGACCATACTAAATAATGACAAAACAAAGGTCAGAACGTGACAATTAGGCAGTATGGCACATAGGCTACATATGGTGTCAATGTCCATTACCCGTTAACTAACTGTGGTGTTGCAGTAGTCTCGGAAACCCACACCCTAAACCAGAATAATGGTTTGTTAGTAGAAGGAAACCCGTCTGTCTACAGAGACTAGTGTTGCAGGATTAGGGAAGTGGTCACTTCCTCTTTTCACACTGAATCACTCACATGCCATTTACATGTTCCTAAATAATTTCATAGCTTTATCATCTGATTTAATAGCATAGGCTTATCCCATACTGTACATCTTTGTATGTTTATAGTGCTTGCCTCTAGAGTAAGTCTTTACTGTTCCATATTTGTCCAATTAGTTTTACAATCACATTTAACAAGAGATCAAGAGAGGTTTAAAATGTGCTTGAATATGAAACCAGATTCGGCCTTTGTGTGTCAGCACTTATATTGTCTCTGCAATGAGGACAGTCCTGTTTCTACTTGCTTGTGCCTGTTCAACTGTAGCGTATTGCTGTCCCTCAAATTGAGATAAGGAAAGATTATATGAGCTGTGGATGTGCACATGAAGCTGTTCTATCTGGACCTTGATCCATGCTGGTGCGTGTGTGTGCATGCTTGTGTGTATGAAGACATGGAGAGACACAGAGACATAAGGACAGAGTGAGAGAGAAGAGAGAGAGAGAGCTCAGCTAGAGTAATTGAAGGCCAGCTGAACAACAGTGCGTCTGGCTGGCACTTAGCTTTGCGCTGACTCACAGATCAAACAGTCAGAGTCTGCTGCTGATTCACTGTGACTGACTGCAGGCCTGGCTGGCACTTTGTCCTCCTTGGCCCTGAGTCAGCGCTACAGAGCTCTGCTGCCTGCCTACTGGAAAAGGAGGGCCAAACATGTCCCCATTCACATCGACAGGATTCCATGGTGTCCACATCACCGACAAACTATCATGGTCCAAACACACCAAGAAAGTCGTGAAGAGGGCACGACAATGCCTTTTCCCCCTCAGGAGACTGAAAAGATTTGCCATGGGTCCCCAGATACTCAAAAGGTTCTACAGCTGCACCATCGAGAGCATCCTGACTGGTTGCATCACTGCCTGGTATGGCAATTACTCGGCATCCGACCTTAAGGCGCTACAGATGGTGGTACATACAGCCCAGTACATCACTGGGGCCAAGCTTCCTGCCATCCAGGACCTATATACTAGGCGGTGTCAGAGGAAGGCCCAAACATTTTTCAAGTCATAGACTGTTCTCACTGCTACCGCACGGCAAACGGTACCTGAGCACCATGTCTAGGTCCAAAAGGCTCCTTAACAGCTTCTACCCCCAACCCATAAGACTGCTAAACAGTTAATCTACCTGGCTTACATCAGTGGATAAGTTCTATTTACGCACGGTTATTTTATTAGAGAAACTGTCAAATATGAATGATTGCGGGTAGTTAATTGTTAAGATAGACCTCTTCTTATACCAATGGATGGTGACATAATGGTGACATACATGCCATTCAACAGGCCCCTTGCAAGGCAGATGACTTCCCGCCGTGTCAGAACACTCTGGATTGGAGCATATCATTGTTCATTGGGCTGGGTGCTGTAAGATTTCTCATTTTTCCAAACTGAGTAGTTGGTTTACGGTGTCGAGTGAAATTTCAAGGTGTACAACTACAGGCTGGAAGAGTAAAAGGCCAAGAAGCGAAACCTGCACTACAAGAAGCGAAACCTGCACTACAAGAAGTGAAACCTGCACTACTGAAGCCCAGGTTTAACCCTGCAGCCAAATCAGTTCTGCATGCCCAGTGAGTGTAGCCCATAGGCCAAATGGAAACCCATTACTCCCTTTTCCCCCTCAACAGAACGATAATGTATCAATCAGACTTTCCAGCTAAATCCCTCCCGAAATGTAGTAGTTTGATAATGGCTGAGCGTCCCGGCACTCCACACTGTCAGGAGATTTCCACCCAGAGGCTGAAGGATTTATCCAGATGACTAACAGCTGTCATCTCCAATGGGACCGGGAGCCGGGAGTAACTGTGTTGCAGGTTGGGCAGCTAGCCAGCTGGCAGAGGGAGGAACAATTTGGCAACCACCTCCACCGACCAAATCAACGTGTTGGTTAGAGAGGGGGGAAGGAGCTGATCACGGTGCTGGATATGACCTACAGGAAGTTGTGCACGTCTGGTGATGAAGCACTGGTGGCAAGGATCCCTTGTGTGCGGTTCGAAGAAAGAGAGATAGAGGGAGCTGAAAAATAGAGAGGAAGACTTGGAGTTTTGGAGGGGTGGTGCATGTACAGCATCGTTCTTGGGGGCATGGGGCTGGACAGAGGCTGGGTTGGTGTGTACCGATATAAAAATATAAAAATAATAATAAACAAACAAGCTAAGGCCAAAGGTCACCTTTTAAGCATCAATATGTCATCAGGCTCTCTAACCTTGTGATCTTCGGGTAAATGGATGTTCCTGGTTGAATAACACACTGTACATGACATGGTCACTCACTCTGCATAACACTGCACAGGCCTCATACCTGAGTTAATACCTTTGTAAAAGCTGGTACATTCACCTATGGATAGCTTTCATTGTTTTTCCTCACTCATTCGTATTTTCTGGGATTGAGAGGTAAATATATTGAGAGGTAAATAATGTGTGTCTGTCTCGAATTCGGTTCAAACTTTCCATTTAATTACGAGTAATAATGCTTATGTAATGGCCACAATCCTGGTTTAAATTTATCCACGCCTGAAGCCTTTGTTGATAGATCATTTCCTGCAATAACAAAAAAGTTGTTTCAGCTCAAGTTGACAGGTTTTTGATAACAGCCTGTTTGTCCCGTCATGGCTTTATAATGACAGACTCTGATGAATACATACACTTGCCATGCATAGCCTGAATTTGAGTGAAAAATATAAACTCCATTCACATACAGCATGTAGCTCAGTGTCTTCTGGTTGATGTGTTTAACCCTTTAGGGCACTGCTAACAGGAGAGGGAGGGGAAAGATGAACAGAGACAAGTGAAATTACAGAGGATCAGAATGTCTGCTCAAACAGGATTACCACACTTCCTTCGCACACTGTATCACAACAGCAACACCTGGTCACACTTCCGTAGCTGGGGCTGATGCTAAAGGATTTATTCACAGACATGCTTATTATATATGATTACAGCCCGACTGACAGGAATGAGGAAACCCAACAGGCCTGGATTTACACTTGCCAATACAAACTATGCATACACTAAGAGTTCATAGCATGAAAAAAAGTACACTAGAAATGCATAGAATGGCTCCGTTTCAGTTCCCCTGGCGGAAATGACTTTGGTCAGTTTGAACAGGCTTGACATCCACATTGTGAAGTTCGCTGGTGTGAGTGAGAAAGACTGTGGCGGGGTACAAAGAAGGAGAAATATGAAAACTACTCCGGTGGTTTGGGGTGTAGGAAGAGGGCTGAGTGGGCTGTGGGTGTGTCTGGACCGGGAGTGACTGTTGGAGAGATTTGGATAGGGGAAATATGGCTGTTGGGGTACGATGTTGAATGTCAAAAGGGCTTAAAAAGTTCCCGTGAAAATGTCCAAGGTCAAGGAGTAGGATTAGCAATAGCTAATAGACTAGACTAACTCTCCCAAGTGTGTCAACCTGCTTTTGTCCTCTATAAGGTGTAGCACTCCTCCTCTTCTCATTGACGACCACTGTGGGCCATATAGTTTCTTTGTGTGTATTCTGCCTCATATGCCTAGCTCCATGTTCTAGACATGTTCAGTATTCTGGAATGGGCCCACAGATACGCACATGCTACGTAACATAACTTCCTTCTCATAGTTAAAGCCATCTATCCCTAAAAAATACCTGATATCTATAAAGTACTTCCAGCAGTCTGAACTTTTACCCTAAAATTCTGATCGATGCCAGAATAATAAACACATTTCTTCCCTCTGGGTGGGTGTATTAAAACCGAATTGTTGTTCGGTTCCAGACCAGAACACACACAACGGTACTTCTGGGTTTGGCAGGTTGAGAGCCTCCCTATGGCGGAAATGGGTGTCTGTTTTTGAGAGTGTCCTGTGGGATAGTGCCCTTCCTAGCCATGCAGCTCTTACCACCAGCACTTTGGCTCTGGCTAAGATATCATACAACTGGCCCTGTGTGGCATATGGGCCCACTTAACACCACCAGCCCCTTATTCAATGGGGCCTTTCACTGATCATGGGAATTAATGACCCAGTGTTTGAGCCCAGGGATATTTTAGGGATGTTGAAACTAAGAATAACAACTATAAGAAATCTTGAAACTGCAGAGTTACTTTCTTGCTTTTATGCAGAGAGTTGGGTTGACATGTAGGTATAGAGTAAAGAGGAGTCTGATCATTTAAAGGCTAGTTTGATTTAAGGTCCGGTTCAACTTTTCCGCAGAAAAGCATTCCTGAGTCTGATTTAATGACCTATTTGAACAGGTTAATCAACTGGTTTCATTCTTTTAGCTACCGGTTGTGTGTCTGTGTGTGTGCGCGTGTACGTGCGTGTTTATGTGTGTCTCTGTGTGTGCGTGCATGTGTCTGTGTGTGCGTGCTTGTCTCTGTTAGTGTGTGTGTGTGTGTGTGTGTGTGTGTGTGTGTGTGTGTGTGTGTGTGTGTGTGTGTGCGTGTGTGCGTGTGTGCACATGATAGAGAGAGATTTATGGAGAACTCCACAAAGAGAGCTAGACCCGCTTGAGACCCAACAGTCTCAGCAAAGGGTGTACTGAAAGGGGTGTGACTGCACAAATAGTTGGTGGGTCAAGGTCCTACACTGAGATCCACAGGAGATTCGGAGTGATCTTCGATTTTATAGGCAGAGGATAGGCCTGATGAGTAAAAAAGCTTTTTTCTTGTCTCGTTCAGAGCCCGTGGTTGAATGGTAACACTCTAAGCTGTTGGCACATATATGACCCAGTCTGAGACTGTGGTTCATTCCCCACACCCACCCTTCCCACTGTTTCTTCTACTTGTCTATTTTCCTCTCTAAATTCCTGTCTAAATAATGTGTCCAAATATGAAGAGGAGAGTGGAATTCCATTCTCCTTTATAAAATAAATGTGTCTCTCAAAGCAGCTAGCTGAACGTCATGGCTTGGGTAGGGCAGGAAACGTCATTGATTTGCTTCAACAAAACCACCTTTCTTCTTACAGGGGCAGAAGACATTGATTTACATAGTGTGGTGGTGTTTGTATAACCTGTTTGACCTCAAGGAATATGTATGTTAATGTGTGTGTGTGCGTGCCTGTGTGTGTGTTTTTGAGTGTTGAGTATGCGTGTGTGAGTGAGTGTGTACATGTACTGTTTGTGTGAGTGTGTGCGTGCATAAGTTGCTCTGGATAAGAGCGTCTGGTTAGTTTACTAAAATGTAAGTATAAAATGTGTGTGACAGGCCTGCTTGCTATTGAGTTGGATACTCTCACTAAGCGTGTAAATCATGTCCGGGCTTCAGAGAGCAACTATGCACAACATCTGAACTCGTCATCCACCGACTCCTCTCTTCTCCCTTCAACTGTCCCGAGTGCTGCCTGGCGGCAGTACACACTCTCTAAAGAAAACACCTCCTCTGTCCAAGTCTTCGCTATAAACAAGAGGCCTGTCAGCCTGACTACATGTCCTACCTCAGCTTGTTTGTCTCAGCGTGTATAAATGTAGTCATGGATTGTTGTTTGCACAGTCCTTGAGGATGTGTTAAGGCTTCAGTGTAGAATAACAGCATACGGCAGTTTACAGTATTTTAGTAAACCAGTGTGTGTGTGCATGTGTGTGTGTGTGTGTGCGTGTGCGTGCGTGCGTTTGTGTGCGCGTGTGTGCGCGTGTGTGTGTGTACCATATTGGATTGCCATGATAAGACATAAGGTTTTGTATATACTGCAAAAATGCTGCATTGGATCTGGGGGGGTGGGTTGTGTGTAGCACGCACTGGGATCACGTTGGGTTTGTGTTGCCTCTTTTCACGCATGAACCGTTTAGCTGCGCTGTGTATGTTGGCACTGGGACCAGAGATGATGGGGGAGGAGATGTCTTGACTGTACCGGGGCTGATTGCACCAGACCGCTTTGATGGCGAGAGCAATTTCAGTGCCTTGCCAAAGCATGTTCTGTATGTGGTATAATGAGGCTTCTGTGTGAGAAATCATTGAAACAACAAAGTCAGGGCCCTTAAATGCCTCAGCAGCAGAGGACCCAAGACATCCTATTTCTAGGCCGCACATTTCTATGGGCTGATACTCTTAGCTGCTTTTCCTGTGGCCTTTGAAACATCAGAAGTTATGATTACTGTGCCTGAACACAAATTACGATCTCATCAATCATAGAGGCTTTAAACTTTAGATGTTCTAAGTTAGAACAGTGTCTTACTCATGAGCAGGGACATTTGTTATCCTTACTCTTTCTGCCTACAGGTTTTACTCTCAATGGTGATATTCATTAGAATGACCTTGGTTGTAGCCAGGTTTCTTCAGGTGGAGATATGGGATGTGATAGGGATGTGGAATGTGCATGAGAGATATGGGTGATCAATTTACAGTGAGCTCCAAAAGTATTGGGACAGGGACACGTTTTTTGATTGTTTAGGCTCTGTACTCCAGCACTTTGGATTTGAAATGATACCATGACTATGAGGTTGAAGTGCAGACACACAAATATACATTTGTGCATCTAACATTGTCACTCATCAGGATTATCTGTAATCATAGTAGTATCCACATTAATGTAGAAGTGTTTGGAAAACAGTCTATTATTATTTACAAAAAACTGGACTCCAAAATGACACAGTACATTATTTACCATTAATTTCTATTGGGCACAAAACAATATGAAACACAACCAAAACCAACAGCAAATGCATCCAACAAATGTATAGATTCACAAGCTTGATGTAATCATTGCGTGCTATAAATATGGGACCAAATACTTAACTTTTTACTAGTGTATTTGTCCCAATACTTTTGGTCCCTTAAAATGGGTTGACTATATACACAAAGTGCAGTAATGACAAATTATTAACCTGATATGGATGAAAATACCCTCAAATTAAAGCTGACAGTCTTCACTTTAACCTCAGTCATTGTATCATTTCAAATCCAAAGTGCTGGAGTACCGAGCCAAAACAACAAAAAATAACAAAGTGAACCAAATGAAACAGTCCCGTGTGCTACAAAAACTAACATGGAAAATAATCACCCACAACTCAAAGTGAAACCAGGCTACCTAAGTATGGTTCTCAATCAGGGACAACGATTGACAGCTGCCTCTGATTGAGAACCATACCAGGCCAAACACAGAAATCCCAAATCATAGAAAAGGGAACATAGACAACCCACCCAACTCACGCCCTGACCATACTAAACAAAGACATAACAAAAGAACTAAGGTCAGAATGTGACAATGTGTCGCTGTCCCAAGAATTTTAGAGCTCACTGTACATGTGCATGTGAAAGTAGGGACATACAGTGCACATGTCGTCCCACCTCTCTTCAATGGCTATGCGAAGTTGCTGGATATTAGAGGGAACTGGAACACGCTGTCGTACACATTGATCCAGAACATCCCATACATGCTCAATGGGTGACATGTCTGGTGAGTATGCAGGCCATGGAAGAACTGGGACATTTTCAGCTTCCAGGAATCGTGTACAGATCCTTGGGACACGGGCCATGCATTATCATGCTTAAATATGAGGTGATGGAGACGGATGAATAGCACGACAATGGGCCTCAGGATCTCATCATGGTATCTCTGTGCATTCAAATAGACATCGATAAAATGCAATTGTGTTCGTTGTCAGTGGTGTAAAGTACTTAAGTAAAAATACTTACGTTTTTTTTTTTACTTAAGTACTTTTTTGGGGTATCTGTACTTTAATTTACTATTTAAAATGTTGACTACTTTTACTTTTACTTCACTACCTTCCTAAAGTAAGGAATGCACTTTTTACTCCATTCATTTTCCCTGACACCCAAAAGTATTCGTTACATTTTGAACAGCTAGCAGGACAGGAAACTGGTCCAATTCACACACTTATCAAGAAAAAATTCCTGGTCATCCCTACTGCATCTGATCTGGCAGACTCACTAAACACAAATGCTTCGCTTGTAAATTATGTCTGAGTGTTGGAGTGTGCCCCTGGCTATCTGTAAATAAAAAATAAAAAATGTTTCTGTCTGGTTTGCCTAATATAATTAATTTGAAATTTTTTGATACTTAAGTATATTTTAGCAATTACATTTACTTTTGATACTTAAGAATATTTTACTGGGTGACTTTCACTACTTGAGTCATTTTCTATTAACGTAACTTTACTCAAGTGTAAATGTTCGTTGTCCGTTGCTTATGCTTGCCCTTACCATAACCCCAACCACCACCATGGGGCACTCTGTTCAAAACGCTGCCTTCTGCCAGGTACAGTTGAAACCGGAATTAATCCTGTGAAGAGCACACTTCTCCAGCATGCTGGTGGCCATCGAAGGTGAACATTTGCCCACTGAGGTTGGTTACGACCTCGAACTGCAGTCAGGTCCAGACCCTAGTGAGGACGACGAGCACACAGATGAGCTTCCCTGAGACGGTTTCTGACAGTTTGTGCAGAAATACTTTGGTTGTGCAAACCCACAGTTTCATCAGCTGTCCGTGTGGCTGGTCTCAGATGATCCCGCAGGTGAAGAGGCCGGATGTGGGGGTCCTGGGCTGGCGTGGTTACATGTGCTCTGTAGTTGTGAGGCCGGTTGTACACACTGCCAGGATCTCTAAAACGACATTGGAGGCGGCTTATGGTAGAGAAATACACATTAAATTATCTGGCAACAGCTTTGGTGTACATTCCTGCAGTCAGCATGCCCATTGAACGCACCCTCAAAACTTGAGACATCTGTGGCAATGTGTTGTGTGACAAAACTGCACATTTTAGAGAGGCCTTTTATTGTCCCCAACAGAAGATATTATGTTGGCATAGGAGAAATGCTCACTAACAGAGATGTAAACTAATATGTGCACAAAGTGTTTGAGAAATATGCTTTTTGTGCGTATGGAACATTTCTGCAATCTTTTATTTCAGTTCATGAAACATGGGACCAACACTTTATATGTTCCGTTTATATTTTTGTTCAATGTACGTAATTGGTCACGAAAGACTATCGGGATGACCTATGCAGTCCCAGTGGTCAACAGTTCCTCAAAAAGGTCCATAGGTGTGGACGGTAGTTGAACAGGATCTAGTGTATTTAGCTCTCAGGTCTACAATGATAATGAACTATTATTGAATACTTTCCAGTGGTTGTGTTTTTTTGCACCATTTAAGATGTCTCATAGGGTGTTCGGTAGAGAGGTATCATTGAGTTCAAGGTCAGTCCTATGGTCCGTGCGTGCATAAGTTCATAAGCACGTGTGAATCTGTGTTCTGTCAGCCTTCCATCAATATGGCTACAGTTTCTACTGTAAAACTTGGCATGCTAAACTTTTACTCAGATATTTACAATTAGAGTTTTTTCTTGATTGCTAAGACACTTTTAATGAAACTGGGGTCCACTCCATCATAACCAAATGAGCACAACACTATTATTGTTTTTGCAAAACATCATTTCTCATTGCTTTCACACACGCAATGCAAATTCTAAGCACATGGAAGAGGTCACCTCTGAGCTACTGTTTGTAAGAATGGACCAAGTAAGAGACCGAGGGCAAAGACAAAGGAGAGGCAGAGGCAGAGGGGAAGATAGTTCATCTGGTAAAAGGTCAAATAAAGCCTTTGTTTCTGGATGTTCATATTCAGTGACATTCTTTCTGCATTGGTCATCTTTAGTAAAAATAATTTTGGGACTAAAGAAGACAGCCCATGCTGAGATAATATGTTTACTTGTCTTTAATGGTGCATACTGTAATTATAGTTTAAACAAATGGCACAGATATATAAAAGACGGTCAACCAGGTTAGGGTTAGGGTCTTAATGCATTTTGCAAACCAAATGTGTCATTTTGGCCAACGTGTCTCAGTTTGGGGCTGTGTGTTAATTATTTTTGAAAAAGTGAATTCTGTTTTGACAAATGTACTCAAGCAATCGTAAAAAAACGGTTCAGAGATAGATCTAAGTGGGACCGTGTGTGTATGTGTGTGTGTGTGAGCGCGTGCGTGTGTGCGTTTGAATGTCTGTGAGCTCTCGTGACATTTGTTCATGTATACGTACACAAGTAATCCAAAGGAGTGTAACCCTACTAAGCAGATCAGGTGGATGGAACTGACTTGCTTTTCAGGCTCTCAGGTTCAATGGTCAGTGCCATAGGTTCCCCTATAGGACTGAATGTGCAACAAAAAGTCAGAGAATTACCCCACCCATACGCTATAACAACCTATGACTGTTGCCATGGCAACTGCTTCAACGTGAGACAAAAGAAACACAGTAACTTTTCTGTTTGCAGTCCAAAGTCAAAGGTCGTGAATGTGGGGTGAGAGAGGCTCTAAATGGGAAAGCACTGAGTGATGTTTCTGGTTATGTTTAGGGTCTGCGGGGTGCACAGACGGGCTTTTGTGCCTCGGAACACCCTTGCAGGAAGTCCTCCTTCTGCATTCAGAAGTTCAAGGGTGTTCTAGGGAGTTGAGGCAGCTCAACGTTTGGTTGATGTATGATGGTGTATGTTTTAGACGAAGGAGCCAGTGTCCATTTTCAACATAATAAATCACTATGAATCACTAAGACCTGAACATCCAGCTGTCCTCTTACTGTACAGGGGGTATAGAGATTAACTGCAGGGGACATGGAGACATATCTATTCATTTTCAGTTTAGAGGTGAAGTACAGGGTACTGATTTACAACTTTGATTCAAACAATAACCTAACCGATTATGACTTTGTTATATTATATGGGCAGACCACACCATTAAACCACCTCAGTAGGCAGTAATGACCCAGCCTTCGCTGCCACATGCTTCATTTGGCCATTTAGCCACTCTTCACAATTCTCACTGAACACAGACTGCCATTGATCAGCAGGGCCTCTAAAGTTTAAACCTCTCTCGCTATCGCTTTCTCCATATGACTCTCTCTTCCAGCCTCTCTCTCTCGCAACTTTACCTTTCTCTCGCTCTCTCTTTTGCACACTCTCAATTTTGTTCCTTATCAACCTCTCTCTCTCTCTCTCTCTCTCTCTCTCTCTCTCGCATGCACGCACACACACGCACATGGAGGAGGGGCTGATGCGCTCTACGATGTTTGTGAGAGCATTAGTGAGTGTAAGCCTACTGTACATCAAGGTGAGTGACAATGTGACTACATGTGGATCAGTTTCCAAGTGACATCCTGTAATCCACCAAATATGCATCACTGTACCTCCCTTTTCTCTCCAATGAACACATTCTTTCCATCGCTCTTTTCTTGGCTCCTTGGGGCTTTGCCAATCGCCACTGCATTCCCATCTTCCAGAGTACCTGCTTTTTCCACTGGCCCTGGCCTGAGCTCACAGGTCCATAGACAATGTGCTGACATGCTTAGCTTTTCCAACACTCAACTTTGAACACACACTCTCTCAATCAGGAATTAGTTGCTAGCTCATCATCACATTGTCCAAGTCCACTATGATACACACAGTCTTAAGAAGCAAATACTGGACCTTTTATTTCCATCAACACATTTTCTTCCAAAGGCTATTGTTGTCGTACATGTCGATCCAGAGCATCCCAAGCATGCTCAATGGGTGACATGTCTGGTGAGTATGCAAGCCATGGAATAATTGCTACATTTTCAGCTTCCAGGAATTGTGTACAGATCATGGGGCTGTGCATTATCATGCTGAAATGAGGTGAAGGCGGCAGATGAATGGCCCAACAATGGACCTCAGGATCTCATCACAGTATCTCTGTACATTCAAATTGCCGTAGATAAAATGCAATTGTGTTTGTTAAGCCTGTCCATACCAGAACCCCACCGCCACCATGGGGTATTCTGCGGTTGTGAGGACGGTTGGACATACTGCACAGGGTGCACCTGTGTAATGATCATGCTGTTTAATCACCTTCTTGATATGTCACACATGGATGGATGGATTATTATTATTATGGATTATTATTATGGTGGATGGATTATCTTGGCAAAGGAGAAATGCTCACTAACAGGGACGTAAACAAATTTGTGCACAAAATTTGAGAGAAACAAGCTTTTTGTGTGTATGGAAAATGTATTGAAAATGTATTGTATCTTTTACATCAGCTCATGAAACATGGGACCAACATATTGCATTTATTTTATACACACTGCATACTTATTTATTACCAAGCTGCTTACCTATTGCAGATTCAGTCTTCCCAGCCTGGTGCAGGTCTACAATTTTGTTTCTGGTGTCCTTTGACAGCTCTTTGGTCTTGGCCATAGTGGAGTTTGGAGTGTGACTGTTTGAGGTTGTGGACAGGTGTCTTTTATACTGATAACAAGTTCAAACAGGTGCCATTAATACAGATAACTAGTGGAGGCCTTAGGAGCCTCTTAAAGAAGAAGTTACAGGTCTGTGAGAGTCAGAAATCTTGCTTGTTTGTAGGTGACCAATAACTTATTTTCCACCATAATTTGCAAATAAATTCATTAAAAATCCTACAATGTGATTTTCTGGATTTTTTTGCTAATTTTGTCTGTCATAGTTTAGGTGTACCTATGATGAAAATTACTCTCTCATCTTTTTAAGTGGGAGAACTTGCACAATTGGTGGCTGACTAAATACTTTTTTGCCCCACTGTATACAACAATATTCAAGCAATCTACTTTGGTTAAGATACAAGCTCATAAAACCTATAACAGAAATTAATTTGACTTTGTGAAAATCCGTTTTTTTGGAGCTAACTTGCATGCCACTTATTCCATGTGGTTTCTTCCTTCACAGGCTCCTTCACAGACAGTATTGTTTCCTACAAACAAGGGGTGGCTGAACTAACACTTTGGCTCAGCTTACCCCACTCTCCCCTACAGTGTTCTCTTCCAAACATTCATTTGTAATTCTACTCAACACGTTTTTGTACATTCAGCTCACTGTGAGCAAAGTTTGTTGAGTGAACAAATGTTCAATCCATTAGCTCAAATTCCTTGTCTTTCTGAAGTCCACCCAACTCACAAAAATAATGCTGATTCATTTGTTTTGTTTTTTACAGTACATGGATAGTCAAGTGTTGCAGAGGAGGCTGGTGGGAGGAGCTAGAGGAGGACAAGCTCGTTGCAATGACTGGAATAGAATTAATGGAATGGAATCAAACATGTGGCTTCCATATGTTTGATGTGATAGACACCTTTCCATATATTCCTTTTCAGTCTTTACAATGAGCCTTTCTTCAAATAGCTGCTCCAACCAGCCTCCTCTGATTAGTGTGGGTGGTTCCCTTTATCTTTACAGATGCAGATCCAAGTGAAGCACATCCTCCCTATAAAACGGAAATGAGCATCCATTCGGTTGCGCTATACCCCGTTGGACAGTTAGCTTCACTATTCTAGGCATGTTTTCGTGAATAGCGCTCTCTGTCGCGGCATGGGTGCATATGGCGCAAAGACCCCCTGCCAGTGTGTTTACCACCTCATCGAGCACAGAGACAAGTGCAGCAGATGTGGGAGTTCAGACGGGCGACAATGAAAGCAGTCTGCGAGTGCCATTGTGGGCTCCCTGGAACTAATTCCAGTCCCCGGTCGAATGAAAGCTCGATTGAATAAAGCGCAGAAAATGACACTGAAATGTAATATGTATTTCATAGGGCGCAACAGCTCATGAACACAGTATCCCATTGACTGCCATATAGAACTATTGGATTGCATAGACTGACAAACACTCACTCATTCATTCAATCAAACAATCCAGCATTTTTTAGCTGAACCGGCTGGTCACTCCCATGTACGCCTATGTAAACAGCTTTGTCGAAAGTGAAAAAATCTTTTTCAGACTTGTCTTCCCTCCTCCCTCTCTCAGCATCAAGCGCAGCCCGCACGGAGGGCTCTGGCTGCTGCGACTTTCTCTCAGCCTCTTTGGTGCAAATGTGATGAGGAGAAGGGAACTTCGTCCACTGATAAGAAGACATCTTAAATGCAATAGCAGTTTCTTTCTGGAAATAAAAAACTGATTTGAGGATTTGTCAAATCGATAAATCGAATGCAAGCAGGTATGGAGCTGCAGAGGCTTTTGTTTATTATGAGTTCATAATACGGTTTTTGGTTTATTTTCTTGATAATGGAGATATTGAAAATGTGCTAAATTATATATTGATGGGAATTTTCAATTTATTATATTCATTACTTGGCTAATATTGTTTTGGATAATAATTTGTATTTGTTAAAGCTTTTTTTTTTACTATCTAAGTAGTCATTGAGACAATAACATGGAACAGGTGATAGTTAGCTTTTTACATGCAAATGTGGTAGGTTAATTCATTAACTCATTTTCTTTTATTCTTGTTTCGTTTTTAGGCTACAATCTTATATATATTTTTTCACATAGACTTCTTAAAAATCAAATATTTTAGATATAGTAGCATAAAACAATTATTTACAATTCACACAATTGATTTAACCTTGAGAGTAGAAACCTATTTTGCCAGGTTATTTATTATGAATTTTTATATTAATAGCCAACTCATGGCTTTATTGATAACCAATAGTTGATCTCATTTTCCATTTCCAAGATAGGTTGCGTGATAGTCTAGTTATTAGCAAAAACATATCTGCATCATAATTACTGAAGTTAGGACCAAGAGGACACTTTAGGACCAAGAGGACACTTTAGGACCAAGAGGACACCCTTGCTTGCAGTGATTTTTATTGTATCGACATTTTTCCACAATGATTTTAGAGGATATTTTCCCATAAAAATCCGAATTATGAACAAAGAAATTAAGGAACGCGCGAGAGAGATTGCAATCTAGCACCATCTTTTGGTGGCCTTGTGCGTCATTCTTTCGACCATGCGCTGGAGTGGAAAATGGTGTATGGTATGGCGTTTGAGAGATTATACTGTTATGGAAAATCTCTCAGTTAAATGCAGGCCTTCTTTAACATCAAATTATACCCGGCAACATATCAGTCTCTGCTCTTTCCTCAATAATTTATTTTTTCTGTTGAATTTGTGCTATTTCTTGGTCTGGGAGAAAGTGTCTTTTTGGCCAGAAACCTGGGTCAAATTCCTGACACCACATTTCAAATTCATTGAGTCATTCTTATGTCATGTTTTATATTCTACCTTGTTTTATTTAAGGGTAAGGTTGGTTTGAAGATGCATGGTGTTGTGTACATGGCTATCCCATCCACAGTTGAGCGATTTGATTTGTAGACACAAACCGAGGCCAATAAATCAGAATCCTCAGATGTCAAGACCTGCCATTGACAGAACTGCATTAAGATGCCATAAAATGGCATAATACATGCTATTCTGGGATAGGTCATGTGTAACCTTTGCCCTTACAGTAGACATACCACTTGTCTGAAACGGACAGGGCATATGGTTTGCTACATGAGGTGGAAGAAGGAGAACTCCCCTGTGGGAGGTGTGATTGTATAATGCCAAACTGACCTGGTCCCCTGTAGCCTATGGTTGGCGATGCAACAGCACACCCTTTGATGGGATTATTTCCTACCGTCCATCTCCTTCATCCGTCCACCGTGCAACGCCTGGCGGCTTTTCACTTTAACACTGCCTAGCATCTGATTGAATGGGAATGCAAGGAAGACACCTGGCCACCGACGCTCGCCCCTCCCCCACAGACTCGGCCTCCGTTTGGTAAGGCCAGATGTTAGTCAGCATGCCAAAGGCTATTTAGGCTCTTCAAACAGGCTGGATGAATGTACTGTAATCACATCAGAGCTTTTTCTCCTCATTTGTCCTCCATCCCATCCCACCATTGTTCAAATTGGTTTGTTGGATTTGCACGACAGCAGTACTGCTTAGGCCCCTTTATGAACTACACCGTAGCTCAAATGACTTCCCCCCCCCCGTTCCATTCTCTGCATAGAATTGTGGTTGAGCTACATCTACACAGCTGCTGACAAAGGGCTATTTCTCTGCTCGGCAGTGCAGTGGTGGTCTGTTGAATGAATAGAATGCCCTGGATTTATATTTCCTCCACGGCTATCAGCCCCATTAACACCCTCACACTTAGCGAGTTACTCCTCAGTTCGGCTCCCTCAGTGATGTCATGTCGGCCTACGTCTTCAAACTGTGGGCGGAATGAAGCAGAGAGCAGCATAGAGTCCGAGAGGAACCAGATATGGTCATTACTGACAGCTAAAGGCTAACCATGTGGCTAAGCTCCAAGCCACCATCTCAGTACAGTCAGAGCCCCAGGGATGGTCCTCTCCTCCTCCTCTCTTCCCCACTGGCCACAGCCTCCACTCAGCCTCAGGCTCCATAAATCTCCTCTCAACCACACAGCTCCTATGTCAACTCAATGAAATGCTATGATTTCTTGAGACTGTCAGTTATATTTAACCGTTTCCATATGAAGATGCTGCTACACCTTCTTTTTGTTGATATGAGCATTTTGAAGATGGCTGTGTCCATGAAAACAACTGTGCTAGTAAACAAGGAGTGCTCTTGGGTCTTTTGTTAGCCACAGGCACAGCCCACTTTTTTTGACAGCTTCGCTTCTTCTCAGTGCTCTGAATTTGGCAACTTGTGAGAGGTTCATTTTCTGGATTACATTGCCCTCCTGTGGATGTGGCACGCTGGTGCTGGATGTATTTTTGGGAAGAGAGGATTTGACCTCATTTATCTTTGTCTGAGTATGTTTCTATTCGGAGTCAGACGTATAAAAAATACCCTCCAAATGAAATGCCATCCCATCCCTGCTGAAAAGTTTGACCAACAACAGATGGATGCCTCAAACTGTAAATTGTCAACAGTGGTTTCTGTGACAACCACATGAAAATGTGTTCCAGTAGAAAGTTTTTACTAACCCATCTCAGATTTGGTTGGCTATACTGCTTGTGTGTATGTTGTGGAAGTAGAGCAGCATCATATTTAAAAAAAAATATTTCCGTCTATTCTATTCAATAGACATATGAAGCCATTTAAAAAGAAAACACATGCATGTTGACAAAGCATTGACAGCACACTGTATTTGCACCTCAGCGTTCTCCACCATTCCTTATAGTGTCTTTCTCTCCTCTCCCCTCCAGAGCCAGGCCCATCTGCACAATGGGCCCCGTACCCCTGTGTCTCCTGCTCTCAGTGACGTCACTGGTCGTGGTGGTGGCTGTGGAAGCACAGGAGGCCACAGGAGGAGATGATGAGTATACCTGGCCACAGTGGAAGCTGCCGCTGGTGAGGAACAGGAGGACGGTGGCCCTTAGCAGCCCCGGCTTCATGGCCAAACCTCAGGGAGAGCTGAACGGGACCTGTGGGATTGAGTGCCAGCGTCGCCTCCCCGACCCCTCCCTGGCTGACCTGGAGGAGTTCCTGTCCTATGAGACGGTGTACGAGAACGGAACGCGCACCCTGACCTCCGTGTCTGTGCAGGGCCTCAACGAGGTCAATGCTTGGCCTGCTGGGAACTCCTCCACTTCCTCCAAGTCGCGCCGCAGACGGGAGGTCTACGGCACAGACACCCGCTTCAGCATCGCTGACAAGCAATTCTCCACTAAGTACCCCTTCTCCACCTCCGTCAAGATCTCCACGGGCTGCTCTGGTGTCCTGTTATCCCCCAAACACGTCCTGACGGCCGCCCACTGCATCCACGACGGACAGGACTACGTGAGCGGAGCACAGAAGCTACGTGTGGGCGTCCTCAAGGAGAAATCCCGGCGTGGGAAAGGAGGGAAGGGGAAGAGAGGACGGGGGAAAGGCAAGAGGAGGAAAGGGGGAGAAGACAAGGAAGAAGAAGAGAAAGAAGAGAAAGATGGAGGGAAAGAGAGGAAAGGAGGGAAAGGGAAGGACAGAAAGAGCCGCAGTCGTCGCAGCGCAGAGGTAGAGAAGCCATCCTTCCGGTGGACCAGAGTGAAGCAGACCCAGGTCCCTAAAGGTTGGTTCAAAGGCGGGGCGTCGGACGGTGTGGCGGCTGACTATGACTATGCCGTGCTGGAGCTGAAGAAGGCCCAGAAGGTCAAGCACATGGACCTGGGCGTCATCCCCTCGGTCAAGAAGCTGCCCGCCGGCAGGATCCACTTCTCAGGCTTCGACGATGACCGGCCCGACAACTTGGTGTACCGCTTCTGCTCGGTGTCGGAGGAGTCCAAAGACCTGCTGTATCAGTATTGCGACGCCAAGCCCGGCTCAAGCGGCTCCGGGGTCTACATCCGCCTCAAAGAGCCCGGCAAGAAGAAATGGAAGAGGAAGATCATCGGGGTGTTCTCAGGCCACCAGTGGGTGGATGTCAACGGCAATGGGGCGCAGCAAGATTACAATGTGGCGGTGAGGATAACGCCCCTCAAGTATGCCCAGATCTGTTACTGGGTCCATGGGGATTCCAGCGAGTGCCGGGACGCCTGAGGGACACACAACATGTCACAACACCCCTCCACCCTCCTCCCTCCATCACCAACGAAACAGGGGCCCGCCTGCCCGACTGCCTTCCGTCTTCTTCTATATTACCTCCTGTGCTTCCCACTGGCAACTGGCACAGATTGCCTCATCACAGCATTCATCGCACACAAGCGGCCATACAGACTCCCTGTTGTTGATTACAGGAACTCGTCAACAGATCAAAGAGAACTATGGCTGTTCTGCCTTGTCTAATTTATTAAATTATTAAAAAGCAAACATTCTAGAAATTTATGAATATCATGATTTTATATTGCCAGGTCCTACTAGGTCTGTGTTTATGATAACGGGAATATTTTGACAGATTCTTAGGTTTGACCAATTTTGATAGAATGTTGTATATTCAGCTGTTTCAGGGGAGTGATGCTTGTTATTTCATATATTCCAGGCAGCCTTAATGAACGCAGAGATGTCAACATTTTCAAATGTGTTCCCTTTTCTAGCAAAAGGAACAAGAAAGTTTGCATTGGCTTTGGTGAACGACCCAGAAGAAAGCAACATTTTCTTCTGAGAAATTAACATTTGAGTATATTAAGAGGTTATAACTGACTTTTTTCTAAATATTTTCTAAATCAACGTGCTGGTGTTTAAAATAATGTATATCTAGATCTTTTGAGTTTCCTGTAAATGTCCCTTTTTGTAAAACTACCTTTTCTTGTAAGATTATGTTTCCATGACTAATTAGTGAAAGGTTCCAAAGGGATCCTGGAAAAAATATGATTGTTTTCAGTCCTACTGTTTCGTTCTTTTTTTTACCCTAGCAAGTGCATTAAAATGTGGTTTCATTGCCATACACATAAAAATGATGGTGCTTATCAAGAGACTTGGTGCTAATTTCATAAATATAAAATTGTGCACTTTGGGGAGACCTATCGGAATATATGTTTGGTAGCCTAGTACTGTAACGATGTATTTAATATGAGGCTACACAGGGGATTTGATGTAACAGAGCTTTCAGATTAAAAACGTTATTTCGATATTCAGTTTTCCATTAGATTCATGTCATTTGAAGGCTAGTGGTGACAACAAATGCCATAATGGTATGTGATGATAACAATCATCATTCTAAAGTGTTCATGCTGATGCATCTTGTTTATTATGTACCACAATGTATACGAGTTTGCCATTGATGACCAAACACAATAAAATGAATAACATTTCACCATGATTGAAAAAACAACAATTAAACCAAGATTACAACTTGTATGTGTGTTTACCATGAGGAGAAGTGATGTACTGTATGTATCCATGACACATCTATGCCTGTAGCCAGGGTCATGATCATTAGGCACTTCTTGGACTTGTCCAATAAGAAACAGTCATTTACATTTTTAAATTGTTTTCAATTGTGCGCCCTAATGAACACAACCCAGGTTACGCCTATTGATGTCATTCCTATGTCATGACATTTAGTGCACCGGATTAAAAATGCAATGCGTCCATGTTCTGATCTATCAATATAAGAAAAAGATGGGCGATCAGTAATGGTCCATTCTTTCCATCATTGAGTTTATTGCATCTAAAAGGGCTTACATGCACTGGGGAGGGGCATAGTAAATAATAGTAATAAAATAATAATGTAACTCAATAATGAAAATGATGATGTTTTCCCATTTTTTGAAATCCATGTTTTTTCCCCCACAACAATTGTCGAAACAGTCTCGCAATGACACAACACAGTATTTGTTATATCTGGGGGTTATACGGCACAGGACTGGTTTCACTGGTTCTAAACAGCTGCCTAGATAGACATGGAATGCACACTGTTCAACAGTGTCCTCTTCTGACTGGGTATACACAGGCTTTCTGCTCCGCCCATGTTACCATGTACAATATTACTGATTCACCAACAAGGCAGGAGGAAACGGAACAGAAACATGTAACAACATCTGGGGGGGGTGATAAGGATGTTTCTGTTTCTTCTCAAATACAAAAATAACACTACATATCCAGTACCAACCGTGGTCTAGTCATAGTAATAATGCTAATAATAAAGTACGAGCAATTATGAAAATCAAACAGCAGACCACTGACGAGGAGGACAGTGATAGGTCCATAGGGAGAGTGCCGGTGATACCAGGAAGTAGACTTACTGTACACAACTTGTTTTAGTGGTTTAACAAAAGACTGTTCTCCTCTGCATTGAGATATGAGATACTGGCAAGATTTGGCTCCTGGTATGCACTGTTTGACCTTCCTCTTGAATAGGAATAACTCAAATATAAACACATTTTCTCTGAAAATAGGCGGTAAGATATGATCTGTTGATAAAAATATCCGAAAACGTTTTACAGCAGATTCACAAACAATGTCAACAGAGAGAGGAAGTACAAATAAAGCTGGACATGACGCCCCAAATCTAAAAAATAAATAAATAGAAAAATAAACGCTGACAAAAAAAAACGTATAAATATACTGAACATCATTAAAAAAAAATATTGGATGGTAATTTAGGATTCAGGAGCCCGTACATGTTGCTTATTTATATTAATCATATATTCATATCATAATTGTTTCTAAATACGTTCAAAAGATGAAAGGAAATAAGATAATGGTCACATGACTTCTTACAATTTGATATCAGATTCACATCAATATGCTCTTCCACAGACATACTGTACAGAGTAGAGACAAATCCTTAGAGATTTCCCAGTGTAATGTATATACACCACCGAAGAAGAACTTCTGTGAACGACACATTGCACATTTCATCCAAAATTGACAGGGCTGCTTTGCTTACCCCTCTTATCCAATAAGGGTGAGGCAGGGTGGAAGCCCCTCCCCCTCTAGAGTGATCAGAAGGCCAGTGCAGGGCCGAAGGTGGAGCTGAGGGCACCAAACAAACACGCATCCATCATTCAACTCAACACGCCAACACTACTGGAAAAAATTATCTAAATACATACAGCACATACGCGTTCAGCTTCTGCTCGGGTTTCTGACTTGCTTTTATAGACATTTTTTTGTAGGTTTTGTGTGGTTTTGTTTAGACAAAGGGTTACATCTAGTTAAGCACACACTTGTTTTTTTCTCACTAAGGTTTCACTTTCACAGTTTGTGCTACAACATTACACAGGGGGCGGGGGTGGAGTGGAGGAAGGGGGTCTCCTATGGGTGAGTAGCAGAGGAGGGTCTCTGGTGTCCCAGGATGTACAGAATGCCAAAATAAGACAGGCAGCCAGAGGGCCCAACTCCAGAAAAACAAGAGCTGGAAGACAATAAGGAGAAAAACATACCCTAAGTTTGACCACTGACACAAGACTAGCATTAGCCTGGTCCCAGATCTCTTTGTGCTGTATAACCAACTCCTATAGTCATTGGCATGACAACGATCATAAGTTGTCAAAACCACAGAAACAGATCTGACACCAGGCAAGACTAGCATCACACCAGGATGACAGTTGAATGTCCTGAACACACACCTGGGCTGGGGGGTTACATTAAGTCCTTGAGGTTGAGGTCTGCCAGTGGGTCCTTGGGCTTTTTGCTCTGGGTGGCAGCAGGTCCTGGAGACAGCTGGAAAACAGAAAGAACAAATCAAGGACCACTTCAAATACATTGCCTTTAAAGTATCTTTATTTTGCACATACAAGACTCATTCCTTTCCAAATAGCAAGCCTGTGTTTACTTTGTAGAAAAGTCTTACTGTGATGTTTTGCACTTTGACTTTGGTCATTGGGAGACTAAAAGCAATATATCTTGAAAAAACATGAATGTTGACATGCATCATTTTATGAGACTGTATCAAAAGTGGACTAATGAAGAATATATGAGTATATTTCCCCTTTTAATAAGTTTATAACTGAAGGAGTAACAGGTGATTCTGTATACTTATGTGCACATTGCTGTGTATGTGTTTGAGGGTTTGGATTTTTTAAATCTGAGAATGAATGTGAGTGTGTATCTGTGTGCGTGTGCGTGTGCATGCGTGTGTGTGTGTGTTACCGGTGCCCCTGGTGCTGCAGCTCCTGGCAGGGGTGGTCTCATGGGTTGACCCATCATTGGCTGGCCCATCATCATGGGAGGCATCATGGAAACTCCAGATCCAGCTGCTGAGGCCTGGAAAGAGATGGAAGGGGTTCATGGAATTGACGAATGGACTACTTCCTGCCTTGAATAAGAGCACTGAGTTCATTTATAAGTATAGCTGTCCATGTTGGCTTCTGGGCATCCTGTCCAGTATCTCACCATGCCAAAGCCAGGCTGTGCTCCCATGGGCAGAGGCATGGCTCCAGGGGCACCTGGGGCTCCAGGGGCGGGGCCACCCTAGAAACAGGAAGTCAAGACAAAAACGGTTTACAGCTCTACGTCATAGAACATAATTTCCATTCCTTAACAATCCTTTCCCATTCAAGTCCACAGCTTATTTCCAATATACATAAATTCTACTCTCTCCAGGCTCTACAGAGGGTGGTGAAGACTGCCCAGTCCATCACTGGGGACTGACTCTCTTCACAGCTGCACCCTCTTCACAGCTGCACCCTTTCACTCATCCACCCTTACACACACACCTCACACACCCGCACACAAACATCTCACACGCACGCACGCGCACGCACAAACCCGTGCACCATTGCTGTTACTATCCATCTAAGCTGCTCAACCATGTCACTACTCACTCGAACACATTTCTTTCTTTTTTTTTGTATAAATGTGTATTGTACTGTTGAGGGGAGCTTGCAAGTAAACATTTCACTGTACTATTTACAACCTGTATCCTGTGCATATGACCAATCAACTTTGATTTGAGTTCAAATTTAAATGTCCCAATAACGGTTCTTTGCTAATATTGGGAGGCTTGTGGAGGCTTTTACCATCATAGGCCCAGGAGCGCCCCAGCTGGGAGGGGCTACCTGGGGGGTCCAGTTAGATCCTCCTGTCAGCTTCTTGTCATTCCACTGATGGTCCCTATACGAGACACACAGGACACCAAAGTTGTCATCAGCTAGCTGGAAGGTTTGGGAGTACACACTAGATGCCGCATGACTTTGATTGTTATTTAGGAAGCACACAAAGAAAAGGAGAACACACACACACACACACACACACACACACACACACGCACGCAAGCACGAACACAGAGAAATTCCGTCCGTACTTTTTCTGAATCCCCAGATCTGCAAGAGAGAAAAAAAGCAATTTCAGAAATCATTTTTAAACGGACAAAAAAAACAGTAATCACAACCATCAAGGCTGTCCAGGTGTGATCAATACATGCCTCCAACCAGGTTTGCCAGGGAGGAGTCCAAGTCGCCCCCGATGGATGGCCGTTTAATAGCTGTGGCACCTGCCATGCCACCCCCGACCGCGGGTGCCACCTTGGTATTCCCCCCACCACTGCCTGTGCTGCCCACACTACCCCCAGTGGACTGGGGTGTTATGGCTGGCATCAGTAGGTCCCCTAATCCACCAAAAACTTTGAGGGAAAGGGTAGAAATAAGGGGAATAAGATGTTGGAAACATACAGCATGGAATAAAATCTTTATTATCCCTAATCTTCACAAAGAGGGGGCAGATGTGAAATCATCACCATACAATTCCTCACCACAACAATAGCATTCAGTACAGTACTCTGGTGTGCAATGCATGCACTGAACAGGGCAGAAACAATACGCACCTAATCTCGGTTAACCCAGAATAAAAATCTTGCGTAATTTGGTACCTTTTATGGTTATGTAGTCTGCCCACGAGAGATTAATATATAGCCACTGTAAGGCAATCACTACAACATTATCTGAACATTCAAGTCTATAACTGTGTTTAAATGTGCTTTTAGACCACCACAGTGCCAGCATCGCAGCTTCAAAGTGCACTATGTTGAATTGAGGGTAGTATCTGGCAAACGTTGCAAATGGGAGTAATACATACATTACATTGTCTCATACGTGAGACAAACATATTGAAACATGCAAAAATGGAATATTAAAAAAAAAATGGGGAACGTGACAAAACAGCTCATACTGCAAAGCACTAAAAGGGAGGAAGGCTTGTGAACTCACCAATTACGCAGTAGCAGCAAGCAATGACCCAGCAGTGACAGAGAGAGAGAGGGGATGGCAGGAAGAGACCAGGGCAGAGTGGGCGAGAGGAGAGGATTGAAGGGGTGGACAAGGAAAGGATGTGAGGGGAGAAATGTGGAAAGGTAGTATGTGACAGAGGAGGGACGGAGGGAGAGGGAGAACAACGTATAGAGAAAGAAGGAGTTGAAATAGGATGGGGAGCACAGTAGTAAGTGTCGGCATGTGAGATGAGAGAGAGCGAGAGAGAAGCAGTGTTGAGGAGTTCAACCGTGAGCAGTGGTGACCGTTGATCCCTCAGCGTTACATAATAGGGACAGTGGCCGTGATTCTTGGCAGCGTCAGTCATGCAGAACACACACACACACTTCCCTCAGGATACACACATGGAGCAGACAGTGTCCCCTACCTGATGCATCAAAGCCACCAGAGGGTGCTGCTGCGGCCGGCACTGTGTCTGCAGCTGCTGGGGTGGCAGGGATTAGTGGGGGCAGGGAGCCGAGGGTGTCGAAGCCACCCTCCAGCAAGTCATTCTGGGCTGAGACAGGAGCTAGGGTAGGGGCGAGGGCTGGAGCCAGAGTGGGGGCCAGAGGAGCAAGGGCCGCCGTGGGAGTCAGGCTAGGAGACATCAGTCCTGAAAGTGGGGAACCATTTGAATGAGGGTATTATATACGATGATAATGATTTTAATTTCCATTGATTAGAATTTCATTGATTTAAGTTACGGTGTGTCACGGTACTCAATATTAACATACTGTACGTGCAGTATGAATCACAAATGGCAGATGGCTGTCTTAGAGCAGGGGCTCCCAACCCTTCTCCTGGAGAACTGCAGTCTGCAGGCTTTTACTACAACTCTAATCCAGCTCACTTTATTCTACTAATTAGCTGCTCACCGGGACATTGATTATGGTGTTACAGCTGGGTTAAAGCTAAAACGCGTGTGTGTGTGTGTGTGTGTGTGTGTGTGTGTGTGTGTGTGTGTGTGTGTGTGTGTGTGTGTGTGTGTGTGTGTGTGTGTGTGTGTGTGTGTGTGTGTGTGTGTGTGTATGTGTGTGTGCGTGTGTGTGTGTGTGTGCGTACCACCCAACAGATCCTCTTCTGGTCCCCCAGGGGCAGCGGGCGTAGCGTCCAACAGAGTAGGACTACTGAATGTGTCTGTAGAGCGACAGTAGGGAAGAGTTAGTTAGCCGTGAGCCAGTAAGGGAGGGGGAGGGGTGGCAGACAGGCAGTGAGACAGGTCTCACTGTACAGTAAACCAGGTTTGGCTAGGTTACTTTCTAATTTTAATCCGTTACTGTTACTAGTTACCTATCCAAAATTGTAATTAGTAATGTAACTTTTGGATTGCCCAAACTCAGTCATGTAATCTGATTGCATTCCGTTACTTTTAGATTACTTTCCCCTTAAGAGGCATTAGAAGAAGAGAAAAATGTATGTTACCAATTGAAAGACATCTATTGCAGAATAAATCAGTGTTTAAGTTTACATAGCTGGCCATATATGGATGATACATTTTACTTTATGGGTTGGTTACGTAGGCTTCTTCTAACCCATCGCTTTCTACTACAGATAACAACACAATTAAATTATATCTTCACGTTAAAAAATAAAAGTCTATCAGAATTCCAGTCATTCCAATAAATGTTATACCCCTTGAATCTTCAAGAATAGGACTTGGAAATATGGAAGTATAGATTAGCCAAATTGTTTTACCTGAGCATGACCCCAAAACTAAGGACATATTAGCCAGCCCTACTCTGTTTTTAATGTTTTTGTTGTCATGGAGGACTGATTGGGCTTTCATCAAGGCAAAGGGTGGCTACTTTGAAGACTCTCAAATATAAAATACATTTATATTTGCTAACACTTTTTTGGTTACTACATGATTCCATATGTGTTATTTCATAGTTTTTATGTCTTCACTATTATTCTACAATGTAGAAAATAGTAAAACAAATAATAAAGAAAAACCCTTGAATGAGTAGGTGCGTCCAAACTTTGTAGTAACCAAAAAAGTGTTAAACAAATCTAAATATATTTTATATTTCAGACTCTTCAAAGTAGCCACATTTTGCCTTGATGACAGCTTTGCACACTCTTGCACACAAAGCATGCCATTCCATTGCACAAGAGCGCATTTTTCACAGGCTGTCCACTGGTTTTAAAAACAATGATTGATAGGCAGCTTAAACTTCTTGAATTCAACCATTATTGGGTTCAAATACAGATTTAGATTTGTGAACAGCCATCCACAACAACCACAATCCGTAAGGCGCAAATAGCTAAATGGGAGAACAGCAGTGTGAGTCACATCAATGCGCATTGTAGATATCAATAATAAGTGATATCCATATCACCCTAGACTACACCACTACTGTCATCCTTACCTCCAAGCGTTTATTCAAGTTGGATAATCTTTGGATGCCGACAGCAGTCGCACCATTGGAAGACATAGTTTGGACTGTAGCCCACAAAAGACTATTCCTGCTCTTTTCCCACGATCAATCAAACACATTTGGTGTGTCATCATAGTGGTCTCTGACTTGTGGTCAGACTCACTCAGGTGGAACAAACTTTAACTTGAGCCTTTTTTCAATGCTGATTTGAATGTCATTAAGAAAACAGAGAAGTGTCAAATATTTTTTTCCGCAAACATCCTTTCTGAATTTAAAAGTAATCCTCGGAGTAATCATCTATCTTTTTCAAAAGTATCGGTAATCTGATTACAATCATTTTCGCTGGAAACGTAATGGATTACAGTTACCGTTTTTTGTAATACCTTACTCCCCAACCCTGCAGCAAAACACAAGCACGTGCATGCACGCAAGCATACACGCACACCTCTAAGTACCATGCAATTGCAAGAGGGTAGAATTTCCGTCTCAACCTGTGTATGAACTCAAAACTCTCTGCAGACCAAAACAACGCAACTCAAGAAGCCTTAACCTGAAAATCCAAAGGTGTTTCTTGATGCGGGAGACAGTACTTTTAGGTTTCAGGGCAGGTGACGGTCACTGCTCAATGGCTGCTACTAAGACATACACAGCTAACTAACTAGCTATCAACATTGGCTACATAATCCAAAACCAGTTGCAGAGGAAAACTTCTGCTATATACTGCTACACCAAACATATTACACTATCTCTCTCCTAGATCTAGACTTATCTAGGGTCTGTTACCCTGGCTACAAAGATACGTACACATGAACAGCTCCCCACTAACAAATATCCTTCACACCTAACAGCTATATTTAACAACCAAAAAAGTTTTTATTTATTTTACCAGGTAAGTTGACTGAGGACACATTCTCATTTACAGCAACAACCTGGGGAATAGTTACAGGGGAGAGGAGGAATGAGCCAATTGTAAACTGGGGATGATTAGGTGACTGTGATGGTTTGAGGGCCAGATTGGGAATTTAGCCAGGACACCAGGATTAACACACTTACTCTTACAATAAGTGCCATGGGATCTTTTAATGACCTCAGACAGTCAGGACACCTGTTTAACGTCCCATCCAAAAGACAGCACCCAACACAGGGAGATGTCCCTAATCACTGCCCTGGGGCATCGCAATATTAATTAGACCAGAGGAAAGAGTGCCTCCTACCGGCCCTCCAAACACCACTTCCAGCAGCATCTGGTCTCCCATCCAGGGACTGACCAGGACCAACCCTGCTTATCTTCAGAAGCAAGCCAGCAGTGGTATGCAGGGTAGTATGCTGCTGGCTAATGGAGAAATGTCATTAAAAAAATCACTGCAACGAAGTACACAAGACGAAAAGATGAACAGAGTATGGAAAAGGTCATATGTTACTCAGCATGAGTCAAATCCATGAAGGTGTACAGGAAGTGGTGGATTTCGTGGTACAGTACGCACCTAGCAGGTCAATGACAGGTGCAGGTGCAGAGGGCTCAGGTTCGGGAGGAGAGACAGTTGCAGGGGCAGGAGCTGGGGCTGGATCCGGGGCTTGAGCTGGAGTTGGAGCCACTGCTGGTGCTGGAGCCATAGCAGAGAATGCATCTACAGAATGAGAGAGGAGAGCATTTTACCACAATTTGAAAAAGAAAACAGTGTTATATACAGTATACAGTATATATAACAGTGTTATATACAAAGGTTTGGACACACCGACTCAGGGTTTTCTAGAATAATAGTGAAGACATCAAAACTACGAAATAACACATATGGAATCATGACGGACTGTCATTTCTCTTTGCTTATTTGAGCTGTTCTTGCCATAATACGGACTTGGTCTTTTGATTTGAGATTTTGTTGTCATGGAGGACTGATTGGGCTCATTGATTCGAGTTGAAAAATAAATGCTGCGCTCATGAAATGGCATGCTTTGCCAAGAGTGTGCAAAGCTATCATCAAGGAAAAGGGTGTACTTTTGAAGAATCTCAAATATAAAATATATTTAGATTTGTTTAACACTTTCTTGGTTACTTCATTATTCCATATGTGTTATTTCAGAGTTCTGATGTCTTCACTATTATTCTACAATGTAGAAAATAGTAAAATAAAGAAAAAACCTTGAATGAGTAGGTGTTTCCAAACTTTTGACTGGTACTATATATACACTACCTTTCAAAAGTTTGGGGTCACTTAGAAATGTCCTTGTTTTTGAAAGAAGAGCACATTTTTTGTCTATTAAAATAACATCAAATTCATCAGAAATACACTGTAGACATTGTTAATGTTGTAAATGACTATTGTAGCTGGAAACGGCTGATTTTTTAATGGAATATCTACATAGGAGTACAGAGGCCCATTATCAGCAACCATCACTCCTGTGTTCCAATTGCACGTTGTGTTAGCTAATCCAAGTTTATAATTTTAAAAGGCTGATTGATCATTAGAAAACCATTCTGCAATTGTGTTACCACACCTGAAAACTGGTGTTCTGATAAAAGAAGCAATAAAACTGGCCAGCTTTAGACTAGTTGAGTATCTTGTGGGTTTGATTACAGGCTCAAAATGGCAAGAAACAAATAACTTTCTTCTGAAACTCATCAGTCTATTCTTGTTCTGAGAAATGAAGGCTATTCCATGCGAGAAATTGCCAAGAAACTGAAGATCTCGTACAACGCTGTGTACTTCTCCCTTCACAGAACATACAGGTCGCAGTGATTTTGTATACATCTGGCCCTTCTTTGGACACTGTTAACTAACCTCCAGACCTCCAGACGAGCTTCAACGCCATACAACTCTCCTTCCTTGGCCTCCAACTGCTCTTAAATGCAAGTAAAACTAAATGCATGCTCTTCAACTGATTGCTACCTACACCTGCCCGCCCGTCCAGCATCACTACTCTGGACAGTTCTGACCTAGAATCTGTGGACAACTACAAATAACTAGGTGTCTGGTTAGACTATAAACTCTCCTTCCAGACTCACATTAAGCATCTCCAATCCAAAATTAAGTCTAGAATCGGCTTCCTATTTCGCAACAAAGCATCCTTCACTCATGCTGCAAAACATACCCTTGTAAAACGGACTATCCTACCGATCCTTGACTTCGGCGATGTAATTTACAAAATAGCCTCCAACACTCTACTCAGCAAATTGGATGCGGTCTATCACAGTGCCATCCGTTTTGTCACCAAAGCCCCATATACTACCCACCACTGCGACCTGTATGCTCTCATTTGCTGGCCCTCGCTTCATATTCGTTGCCAAACCCACTGGCTCCAGGTCATCTATAAGTCTTTGCTAGGTAAAGCCCCGCCTTATCTCAACTTACTGGTCACCATAGCAGCATGCGCTCCAGCAGGTATATCTCACTGATTACCCCCAAAGCCAATTCCTCCTTTGGCCGCCTTTCCTTCCAGTTCTCTGCTGCCAATGACTGGAATGAACTGCAAAAATCACTGAAGCTGGAGACTCATATCTCCCTCACTAACTTTAAGCACCAGCTGTCAGAGCAGCTCACAAATCACTGCACCTGTACATAGCCCATCTGTAAATAGCCCATCCAACAACCTCACCCCCCATACTGTTATATATTTTATTTATTTTGCTCCTTTGCACCCCCGTATCTCTACTTGCACACTCATCTTCTGCACATCTATCACTCCAGTGTTTAATTGCTATATTGTAATTATTTTGCCACTATGGCCTATTTATTGCCTTACCTCCCTTATCCTACCTCATTTGCACACACTGTACATAGACTTTTCTACTGTGTTATTGACTGCATGTTTGTTTATTCCATGCATAACTCTGTTGTTGTTTTTGTCGCACTGCTTTGCTTTATCTTGGCCAGGATGCAGTTGTAAATGAGAACTTGTTCTCAACTAGCCTACCTGGTTAAATAAAGGTGAAATTTAAAATAAATAAAAAACAGTGAAGAGGCGACTCCGGGACGCAGTGTTGCAAAGAAAAAGCCATATCTCGGATTGGCCAATAAAAATAAAAGATTAAGATGGGCAGAAGAACACAGACACTGGCCAGGGGAACTAGAAGGCCAGCATCCCGGAGTCACCTCTTCACTGTTGACGTTGAGAATGGTTTAGATATTCCATTAAAAATCAGCCGTTAACAATGTCTACACTGTCTTTCTGATCAATTTGATGTTATTTTAATGGACAAAAAAAAAGTTTATTTCAAAAACAAGGACATTTCTAAGTGATCCCAAACTTTTTCTTCTGATCACAAAAAAACGTTCCGGTCACTTCCTGAAGAGATACATTGATTGACAGGCTGACAGGGAAGTGCACTACCAAGCTTGTACTACTGCATGCTGTAGTCATGCAGGCAGAGTTGGAGATACAGGAAGTATACCCATAGGTGATCATGGAGTGAGGTCAGCTTAGAGTGGGCAGATAGTGTAACTCACCAGTCACACCAGACAAGAGGTCTTCATCAGCATTGGCCTCGGGAGGCAAAGGAGAGGGCCCGCGAGAGATAGTAGGGAGATCTTCCAGGGAAACACCCGAGGAAAAAGGTCAAGGAAGTAGGACGAATGAAGTAGAAGAGCACAGAGGAGCATTAGCATAACAGAGAGAGTGAAAGCTGTGTTAGGAGTTACTGTTATTTAGCCAGTGGGTCCAGGGTTGGGATCAATTCGAAGTCAGCCAATACAGGAAGTAAAATGAAATTCAGAATGAATAATTTCAAATAAATTAAACTGAAAAGAAGAAACAATTTATTTCAAACAATTCCCCAATTTTGAATGTTCAATTCAAATCACTTCCTGAATTGACTGACTTCAATTCAAATTGGCCCAACCCTGGATTGGGTGCATGCACAAGTCGCATACCACTATGGGGACAAACCAAGACGTGTGGAGAAACAGATGTTTGAGGAGGAAGGACAGAAGAGATGAAGAAGTTCCAAAAAAAGAAAGCAATCCACGTCCTGTACCTGCCCCAAATAGATCTACGCTAGGAGTAACAGCAGCATCAGCTTTTTCTGCGGTAGGGCTTTTCTCAAACATAGAATCTATAAACAAGGACACACAGTTACATTCAGTTTACAATCTATACAGCATGAGTTCAGAGGGGAAACAGAGAAAAGCAACAACAAAAAGCACAAATAAATAAAAAAACTTTTTTTAAAAGGACATCTAAAGGTGTAACACTTTATAATAACTTTCATGAATAAGCATTGCGTTACTTTATAATTGCTTATTCTTGAAAGTTTACAAAGTGTTACCGATTCAAACTGAAAACTGATTATTGAAAACAAAGGAAAAGATGAACTAAAATCAGGTGAAAGATAACATGAAGATATGCTCAAATGAAGGGTGTTGATATCTACAACCTTGGTCAGAGGTTGGAGGTGAAGAAAGCAAAGGTTGTCATGCAGGCACACTGCAGCTAGAGTGACTATAACAACTAGGTCAAGTTCAGTAAGGCTATCAAACACTTTTGCAACAGAAAATGAAAATGTGTGTTCTTATTGAACACGTTGAGGTAATAACTCAAATAATTTTCTCCCTACTAAACACAACTCTGCTCACTTCCCCTAGCTTTGACTGACTATAATGGTTCATGATTGAGGTTGAAATCACAACACGTTGAGCCAACGCATTTAATCAATGCCTCTGAAAGTCAATACAAATAATGGCCTCACATAGATTTACAGACAACTGAAAAGGTTCATTTTGTAACAGCCTGCAGGTTTAATGCTTCAAAACCTGTTATAAGCACGTCTGAGGCTTTATAATGTCTAATAATAAGCCCTATAATATGTTTTGTCTCATATTTCAACTGACTCATTCTGGCTGTTATTTAGTCGTGAATCATTATAAAATGATTACAAGGCATTATAAAGGGGCTCATAGTCATGTATGCTCATGTCATCTTACAATACATGATAACGGCATCATAATGCATTCTTTGCCGGTTTGAAGTGAAGTGTTACTGTTAGTTTCAATAGGTAGTATACCATTAGAAGGCATCCAGGTTTGAGATCTGTGTATTTATTCCTTGTCTACACAGGAAGGATGCAGAGAAAAATCCTAATTTGATAGATCCACATACTGTGCCCATCATCATACCCTTTTCATTTCTCATTTGCTGAGGCGGTCAAAATGTGTGACTCACTCAATGCCTGTGACTTAAATCAAACGAATAACAACAGAAGAAAACATAATTACAAAAACAAATCTAAAATGTAGGGAAGTCGCTGTATCATCGCCATTATCATCACCATCATCATCATTGACATAGCGCAGAGCAATGCAGTGTGCAAAGTAGAATGTGCACTTTACCACCAAAGAGGTCGAGAGTGGGGACGGCAGGGGCGGGGGCAGCTGCAGACTCAGTGGTGGTGGTAGTGCAGGGAACGGGAGTGGCAGCAGGGGGCTCGATGGGGGCGACGATGATAGGCACTGCACTAGAGGTGGGGCTGGCTGCTTCTGGGGCAGCCAGCGTGTTATCGAACTTCATAGCAAAGAGGTCCATCTCTGGAGCCATGTTCACACTCCCCTCCGATGGAGCGAAGGGGTCTTCAGGAGGAGGGAAGAAGGGGGAGGGCGGAGGATGGGGTTAGGGGGTTTAAGGGATATGACCAAAGAGGGGAGGAGGGGAAGAGAGTAGGGGGAGTTGAGAGTTTGTTAAAACAACAAACGCTGTAAAATACATATTATTGTATGTCTAGAGCAGCTTCCATAATGAGGTTTCGGGGGAAGTAAAGAAAAGAAACCATTAACCTTGTACTACAGCCACAGGTTAGAATACTCACACTCAGGGAATGGGCTGCAGCTGGTTTGGTAAATACTGTAGTTACATAGGCAGGCCACAGAGGGCGAAGTCCAATGGTTACATTAGAACTAGCATGCATGCACACACACACACACACACACACACACACACACACACACACACACACACGCACACACGCGCACACACACACGGAAGCAGAATCATGCCAATACAAATAATGACATTTTGGCATGAATCTGCTTCCACACTAATAAGCTCTGTCTACATAGAATCCAAATACATGATAAAGGCGCATATTTACTCGAGTATTCATCACCAGGTGAATATTACGAGGTGAGAGAAGAAGGGGGGCTGTTCTGAAGCAGGGCTGAGTGACGGAGGGAGGCCGAGGCTTGGGCCCCCGATAGTGGGGTTAGGGTCGGGACGGTAGGCCCCAATGCAATGTGTCAGATGATTTACTACTGTTCCATATGGTAGCAGAAGCAGCATTGAGCTACCCAAGTTTCAGGATCTCACGCATACACTCTTGCACAGACAACACACACACGTGTTGGAAGAGTGCACACGCGCGTACAAGCATATGCTCCCTTACACACATGCACGTGCGCACACACACACGCACACACACACTGAGCAGTGTTATCACCCACCAGATCCGGCACATGCATCAGCAGCAGGCGCCCTGCTGGGCGGGGCGTCACCTGGGGAGGGTGCAAACGCATCTGGAGTACCGGACATGAGAGGAGGGGACCGTGGACACAAACCACAACGCAACACCCAGAAACAAGGGGGAGGCAGGAGAAAGAGAGATGAGGTGAATAAAGAGCAGGAGAATAGAGAGAATGAGAAACACAGAAAGATGAGAGATCAGCATTAGGAGAAAACAGAGAATACGAGATGTTGCTGAAATTGCTGATCTTATTAGTATCATATGGATGGGGCCTGTACTTTCCAGGCTGCATAAAGCTGCATTCAGTGTGCACAATCTTTGTACACGCTGGGAAAGTGAAGATAGCATTATATTATCTTAAGCTTGTACTGTGTGACAGGAAATGCCAAGCTCAGCGATGGGCAATGCAAACTCTCTCTTTGACAGAGGCTTTTTTCCAAGGAAAAGTGGGCCACATTTTGCTATACAATTTTTATAGGGGATTTAATTCTGTATATCTACTATTAGAAATGAGAGTGAAAAGAGGAGATATGCCGAGTACGGACTACAGTTTCTACTGTTCTCCATACAGTGCAGAGTTAAAACTTCCTCACCTGCTTGCTGTCTTGGATAAATAATTGACTGACTGATGTAGTGCCCAAATAATGATTAATCTGTCAAGCTAATCAATGTTTAGCGAGATGGAACTTTTGGAAACGAGTGTCCTTACAAGATGTCAGTAGCTATTGTGTAGTCAAGTCTGCCATGATGATCCCTCCCATGAGGCTGACCCACACTGACCTCCAAACAGATCCATGTCAGAGGCGGTGGTGGCGGGCACTGGCAGCACCACCACGGGGGCCACAGAGGGCGCGGCGGGGCCATCCGTATGGGCCACTGTGGCCGTGGCAGCCGGAGCGGCCGCAGCATCGGCGGGAACATCGGCTGGCTCAGAGGTGCTAGTTGGATCAGCGGGGGTATCTAAGCCTACACCCCACCCATCCATACATCCCCACCCAAGCCCATCCCCAATCACAACAGGATAGAGGAATAGGGGGGAATATAACAGGGAGAGAGAAGTAGAGGGATTGGGTTGAGAAAAAGAAGATATATGTAAGATATGTCAAAGAAAACAGTGGTAATAGAGAAGTGGAGAGGAGTATGTTACACCTTGAGAGACATTGTTAGAGATCACAGAGCAAGACTAAGAAGAAGGCTGATCCTCTCAGATCCTAGGTCTACAGCTGGAGTCATGCACTGAAAGCCCAGTGAACCACAGGTACAATGGTCATCTTCCAGACCGACTACATTGCAGTACATCATTGCATCAACTTGACTGCGCAGTCGGTAGCAGATTGCTGTATCATATGATGTGGCTAGCTGATGATGTGGTTAGCTGATATGTTAAACCCCTATCCAGGTGTTTACTGCAGTCAGCCTGGAACGTGGCCTAAGCCTCCAGATAGGATTTACACCTGAAGTTATGATCAACACCTGTCAGTTGTCATGCTCTGCTGTGGATGGGAGCTGTAAAGAACAGAATGTTCCTCGGTACTCACCGCCACCAAGCAGGTCTGTACAAGACAATGAAAGAGAGAGAGAGAGAGAGAGAGAGAGAGAGAGAGAGAAAGAGAAGACGTGAGTGAGGGATTAAATACAGAGAATATAAACATGGAAATGCCTATCAGGGTCAATAACTCACTACCATACCACGTAACTACTGTACTTCTGATTTTCAAACTGCCATCTGAGAACAACAAAACACTCCAAGGAAAAATACTGTTTTCTATGAGTAAGAGGCCCTTAAAGCAATTTCAATCTGCAGAGGGGCCAGGTTTGAATATATGCCAATATCAGCCCTTCCCTTGAGTAAGGGTGGAGAGGAGGATGTAGGTAGAAAGCATGAAAGAGAGCAGGGTGGAATTCATTAGGCACCAAACGGAAGAAAACTAACTGAAACAGGGAGGGAAGTCCTCGGCCTGCAATGAGAAACGCTCATGTAAAAAATATATATATTGTGTGGCATAAATAATTGGAACCAAGATATGAAATGTATTAAAGGCCTTACCTCCCCATGACGAGATAGAGGCTGCTGCTCCACCTGCTGATGGGGAGGCTGACAATGGGTCCAAGTCTAGCAGAGCACTGCAGATAGAGTGAGAGAAAGAGAGGGGGGAGGTAGAGAGAGAGTAACAGAGAGAGAGAGAGAGAGAAAGAGACAAGAGACAAAATGAAGAAGGGGGAGAGGAGAAGGAGAGACAGGAATAGAGAACGACAAAAGGGTTAAATGAGATACATTGTTGATAAGTTAAATGTTAATTGGAGATTGGAGACTGTAGATTGTACAACATAGCTGGTTAAAGCTAGTGTGGCCCCTGAAGTGGCACTTGATGTGGCCAACCTAAGAGCCCATTGCAGATGGGTGCCTACTTGTTGGAGCTCTTGAAGGTGGGTGCCGCCGTGGGTCTGGCAGGTGGTCCAGGGCGGGCAGGAGCAACTGGAGCAGCAGCAGCTGCAGGGGCCGCTGGAGCCTTTGTAGGCGTGGCGGCTGCGGCCGGGGAGCCATTTTCTTCACACTCCTGTCAGACAGAGGGTTAGCCTCGTTAGCCAGTTGCAATGGCGACGCGCCACAGTTACAGAAGCAGACATGTTTTACTCATAAATGAATACACTCATAAACAAATAAATGATCCTCAAATTGTCGGCAGTTGTCAAAAAGTTTGGCTGAGGTGTAAAATAAGGGGTAGCCGACTCACCTTGGTCGGTGACCTGCAACAATGAAACAATAAGAACGAGTTAAAACCACCATAGCATCACCAGATGATATGCACGGTGAAGCACAATGGCTGTTACTGAGCTGTGTCAGATTGACAGCTAAAGAAGCCCTGTTGTTTTGGTGGCAAAGAGCAGGCATTTCCAGGCAACTCCATTGTGAAAACATACAGTCTTAGGAAAGAAAGTGCTATTTAGAACCAATAAGGGTTATACGGCTGTCCCCACAGGAGAACCCTTTGAAGAACCCTTTTTGCTTCCAGGTAGAACCCTTATCACAGACGGTTCTATACGGAACCCAAAAGAGTTCTACCTGGAAGCAAAAAAGGGTTATCCTACGGGGACAGCCGAAAAACTCTTATGGAAGCCTTTTTTCTCGGAGTGTACTGCATCCGTAGTTTAGATTTGCAACACCGAATAAAACAATATTAAACCACTTCCTTGAACAAAGCTTTTCATTCTTACTTTCCACACATAACAAAACCCATGTTTAGCAATGACATGCATCAAAAGCTTTGAGGACGTGGGTTGATCCCAATAACATGACAATGAAGTTAACATGAACATTGACGAGCTAGGCCGCCAGATTCACGTCACATTATTAAAAAAACGATGCAAAGTGAGTCAGCTGTCAAAGTTCATATTAATATTGAGAGAGAGTCAAAACTCAGGAGAGACACCGAACAACCACAAATATGCCAAGTTCACATAAACTCTATCGAATCCCATTTGAACTTCACAACGCTGCAAGACATGACTTTAAACTGGAGGTTGAAATGTCAATTCCATAGAATCCGCATGTGAACGTCACGAAACAACTGGGGACTTTTTTTTGTTACAGTTTCATTCATTTCAATACAAGACAACAGCAAGTAATGACCCGGCCCTCCCCGTCAAGTCATTCTGTAGTAGATCCAACACAATACTCACACATCGTCTCTGTGAACATCCTCTCTGTAACACACATTGACAGTCACTGGTATTTGCTAAAAACTTAATCTGCTAAGTTTCTTTCCATACTTCTAGCAGCAAGGTCATCATATGAAATTTCATCCGATCTGATGATGCCCCCCACAAATACTACCCTGGATCATTGCCCTACTAAGGTCCTGTCGAGAACCATAGTGAGATTGCTGAATTCTCAAACATGAAGTAAATAGTAAGTAAAGTAGTCCCACTCCCAAGTAGCACCCTGGTTACAAAGACGCCCATGGGGTAAGGATTCAAGTGTGGTTGGTGGAGAGTGTGGTTGGTACTTACGGCTTCTTCCCCTCCAGAGTGTTCAGGTGAGTCTCCAGGGACTGCAGGAGACTCTCAGGGGCCTGGAGAACAAGAAGAGATGGGCAACAGTTTACTACAGGGGCCACAGGGCTATAGTATATCGTAGAGTACATAGGTTATGAGCAGGGGTCTCCCACTTTGAACCTAGAGAGCTACTGGCGGTGCAGGCTTTTATTCCAGCCCAGCAGGCTTAGATGGGAAAATACTATAATTAGTAGATTATTTGTACTATTAGTGTGATGGTACTGGGCTGGAACAAAAGCCAGTAACTTTCCAGGACCCTGGGTTAGGGAAATGTTCAACGCTAAAACATGAAGACTCAAGGGAAAATTGATGTCAGGGAACACAGAGTAACAGGGGAGCTCTTGACAGGTGATTACACTTGATTTGATAAAAGGGTCTGGAGGGAAACACATAGAGGGATGAGAAGAAGAGACAGAGGAGGTCTGACACAAAGAATGGTCACACTGGGGCTAACAGGGAATATAGAGAATGGTCACATTGGGTCTAACAGGGAATATAGAGAATGCTCACATTGGGGCTAACAGGGAATATAGATAATGGGCACATTGGGGCTAACAGGGAATATAGAGAATGGTCACATTGGGTCTAACAGGGAATATAGAGAATGGTCACATTGGGTCTAACAGGGAATATAGGTAATGGTCACATTGGGGCTAACAGGGAATATAGATAATGGGCACATTGGGTCAAACAGGGCACAAGTTCAAACAGGTGGGCACAAGTTCAAACAGGTGCCATTAATACAAGTAACGAGTGGAGGACAGAGGAGCCTCTTAAAGAAGAAGTTACAAGTCTGTGAGAGACAGAAATCTTGCTTGTTTGTAGGTGACCAAATACTTATTTTCCACCATAATTTGCAAATAAATTCATAAAAAATCCTACAATGTGATTTTCTGGATTTTTTTTGCTCATTTTGTCTGTCATAGTTGAAGTGTACCTATGATGAAAATTACAGGCCTCTCTCATCTTTTTAAGTGGGAGAACTTGCACAATTGGTGGCTGACTAAATACTTTTTTGCCCCACTGTATGTCATGAATGCATTATGAAGATGGCTGTAATGCAAATCGTTACTCAGCATTTTGCCTCTGCCAAACGATACACTCCAAAGAGGGGTTAAGAGATCCGATGATTAGACGCTAATACGATCTATTTAGATGTCATTTAGATGCTATTACAGACAACACACAGCCTTAAACATAGCAGAGGGGTGCAAACATGTCATGCCCCTGCTTCGCGCCGTTCCAATGCTTTTGTATTCCCTACAGCACTGTGGGATCGTCAAGATCCACCTGGAATTGACATATCGGTCATATCAGTCATAGACAAGAGGTTGCTGTTTCCTTACAACAGAGAATAATACAACACACATGCATACGGCTTTCAGGTAAATCCAGTAATAAGAGAAATATATAACATCCGGTGAGACGACATGATTTGTTTTCATTTCGCTTAACTAACTCTATGGCTTTCGTATTCGATTTCTAATAGCTACTGCTAAATCACCAGGTCGTTTAACTGCCCAAATGGTGACTCATGGGACGGAAAATTCAGTAGAATTTATTGTGGAGCTTCACTTGTCTCAATTGCCTACACACTGGCACTTACTTGGAGTCTAATAACCTCTAGGCCAGGACAGCATCCCTAAAAGGATACTGCCTAAGAAAGAGCCTTAAAGGATACGGCTTATGAAAGAGCCTTAAAGGATACTGCCTAAGAAAGAGCCTTAAAAGATACTGCCAAAGAAAGAGCCTTAAAGGATACTGCCTAAGAAAGAGCCTTAAAGGATACTGCCTAAGAAAGAGCCTTAAAGGATACTGCCTAAGAAAGAGCCTTAAAGGATACTGCCTAAGAACGAGCCAAGTCTAGACATAGTGTATGTAGGCTTTCTCTTTGCCTCTCCACCACATGCATACAAACATACAGTACATGAAGACACATAGATTGTTCTACGAGCCAGTCATTTCATTTGACAGTTTATAAACAACTAGTAATAGTAATAGTGCTAGTAATATGACATGAATCTCTCTACACAATAAGGAACACCCAGAATGTCCAAACTGTGACATAATGTTAACCAGTCAATCTGCTAGTTAGCCAATGGACTCCATTAAAATCCAAACACACAGGGCTTTCAACCCTAATCCATGCTCCACAACTCCCCCAAACCCACAGTCATGAATCAACGTATCATTACCATGCTTTAACCAGCTGACATAACAGTAAGCCGTCAACCCCCCATTTCACATCTCACCACCCTCCCGGTTGGCAACAATCACGCATGTTAGTGTGGTCAAACCCCCTGCAGATCTGCATCAGCCCAAGGCTGTGATATTAAAGCAGCCCACACGGTCATCAGTGCATCATGCTCTCAGTGTAAAGTCATCCACACTGACCGCATTTGCGATGGAAATAACCCAGCCATGTCTATAGAGCCTTCATAACGTGAATGAGTGTGAGTATACCCCTTCCCTTTGGCCTTGGCCTTGGCCTAAACCCCTTTGATGTTTGGAGATCGGAAGAGTCTCCAGTGCGTAGGAAAAGGTAAAAGCAGTGTCGGGGTTGAGCTTCAGATCTGCAAAAATGGAAGCTTTATAGGGCCAAAGGGAAGGGTTAGGGAGCAGTTGGGACACACCGTCACGTGTGGTCCCTCTCCGGCCTCTAGGTCACCAGGCTGCTTGTTATGGCGCACACCTGTCACCATTGTTACGCGTGTCATCACTCACCTAGACTCCATCACTTCCCTGATTACCTTCCCTTATATATGTCACTCCCTTGGGTTCGTTGTCATTTCTGTTCCAGTGTCATGGCTGTGCGTTGTTTGTGTTTCTTGTTTTGTATTTAGTTGCGTTTATTGATTAAAACACAAACTCCCTGAACTTGCTTCCCGACTCTCAGCACACTTGTTACATACACAGTGAGCTACTACATACTTAATTGAGGGACGTATACTGCCCATGGGATTTCAAATACCATCTCAGGTGATTTTGACATTATGGAAACTTTATAGTAACATTCTAGCCCACTAAGATACAACTGTTGAGATAAAACCAATGTTAGCTCAGATCTTAGCTATCAGCAGAATAGCTCTGCAAGGACTGCGACTTCTCCAATCTGTTCCTTCAATCACATCAACCTGGACTCCAGGGAAGACGTAACACAGTAAATGTAAATCCGGGACACTCACTTTAAGTATGATATGTCACGGTTTCATATGGTATGTATTAATTTGTGGATGTCCACCATCCATTTCGTATGATATGTTACGAATTCTCTTGACAACAAGGTGGATGATATCCGAGCAAGGGTAGCATTCCAGAGGGACATCAGAGACTGTAACGTTCTTTGCTTCACGGAAACATGGCTCACTGGAGAGACGCTATCGGAGGCGGTGCAGCCAGCGGGTTTCTCCACGCATCGCGCCAACAGAAACAAACATCTTTCTGGTAAGAAGAGGGGCGGGGGCGTATGCCTTATGGCTAACGAGACATGGTGTGATGAAAGAAACATACAGGAACTCAAATCCTTATGTTCACCTGATTTAGAATTCCTCACAATCAACTGTAGACCGCATTATCTACCAAGAGAATTCTCTTCGATATAATCACAGCCGTATATATCCCCCCCCAAGCAGACACATCGATGGCTCTGAACGAACTTTATTTGACTCTTTGCAAACTGGAATCCATTTATCCGGAGGCTGCATTCATTGTATCTGGGGATTTTAACAAGGCTAATCTGAAAACAAGACTCCCTAAATTTTATCAGCATATCGATTGCGCAACCAGGGGTGGAAAAACCTTGGATCATTGTTACTCTAACTTCCGCGACCCATATAAGGCCCTGCCCCGCCCCGCCCTCCTTTCGGAAAAGCTGACCACGACTCCATTTTGTTGATCCCTGCCTACAGACAGAAACTAAAACAAGAGGCTCCCACGCTGAGGTCTGTCCAACGCTGGTCCGACCAAGCTGACTCCACACTCCAAGACTGCTTCCATCACGTGGACTGGGAGATGTTTCGTATTGCGTCAGATATAAAATATTGACGAATACGCTGATTCGGTGTGCGAGTTCATTAGAACGTGCGTTGAAGATGTCGTTCCCATAGCAACGATTAAAACATTCCCTAACCAGAAACCATGGATTGATGGCAGCATTCGCGTGAAACTGAAAGCGCGAACCACTGCTTTTAATCAGGGCAAGGTGACTGGTAACATGACCGAATACAAACAGTGCAGCTATTCCCTCCGCAAGGCTATCAAACAAGCTAAGCGTCAGTACAGAGACAAAGTAGAATCTCAATTCAACGGCTCAGACACAAGAGGCATGTGGCAGGGTCTACAGTCAATCACGGACTACAAGAAGAAATCCAGCCCAGTCACGGACCAGGATGTCTTGCTCCCAGGCAGACTAAATAACTTTTTTGCCCGCTTTGAGGACAATACAGTGCCACTGACACGGCCTGCAACGAAAACATGCGGACTCTCCTTCACTGCAGCCGAGGTGAGTGAGACATTTAAATGTGTTAACCCTCGCAAGGCTGCAGGCCCAGACGGTATCCCCAGCCGCGCCCTCAGAGCATGCGCGGACCAGCTGGCCAGTGTGTTTACGGACATATTCAATCAATCCTTATACCGGTCTGCTGTTCCCACATGCTTCAAGAGGGCCACCATTGTTCCTGTTCCCAAGAAAGCTAAGGTAACTGAGCTAAATGACTACCGCCCCGTAGCACTCACTTCCGTCATCATGAAGTGCTTTGAGAGACTAGTCAAGGACCATATCACCTCCACCCTACCTGACACCCTAGACCCACTCCAATTTGCTTACCGCCCAAATAGGTCCACAGACGATGCAATCTCAACCACACTGCACACTGCCCTAACCCATCTGGACAAGAGGAATACCTATGTGAGAATGCTGTTCATCGACTACAGCTCGGCATTCAACACCATAGTACCCTCCAAGCTCGTCATCAAGCTCGAGACTCTGGGTCTCGACCCCGCCCTGTGCAACTGGGTACTGGACTTCCTGACGGGCCGCCCCAGGTGGTGAGGGTAGGCAACAACATCTTCACCCCGCTGATCCTCAACACTGGGGCCCCACAAGGGTGCGTGGCCACGCACGACTGCGTGGCCACGCACGCCTCCAACTCAATCATCAAGTTTGCGGACGACACAACAGTGGTAGGCTTGATTACCAACAACGACGAGACGGCCTACAGGGAGGAGGTGAGGGCCCTCGGAGTGTGGTGTCAGGAAAATAACCTCACACTCAACGTCAACAAAACTAAGGAGATGATTGTGGACTTCAGGAAACAGCAGAGGGAACACCCCCTATCCACATCGATGGAACAGTAGTGGAGAGGGTAGCAAGTTTTAAGTTCCTCGGCATACACATCACAGACAAACTGAATTGGTCCACTCACACAGACAGCATCGTGAAGAAGGCGCAGCAGCGCCTCTTCAACCTCAGGAGGCTGAAGAAATTCGGCTTGTCACCAAAAGCACTCACAAACTTCTACAGATGCACAATCGAGAGCATCCTGGCGGGCTGTATCACCACCTGGTACGGCAACTGCTCCGCCCACAACCGTAAGGCTCTCCAGAGGGTAGTGAGGTCTGCACAACGGATCACCGGGGGCAAACTACCTGCCCTCCAGGACACCTACACCACCCGATGTTACAGGAAGGCCATAAAGATCATCAAGGACATCAACCACCCGAGCCACTGCCTGTTCACCCCGCTATCATCCAGAAGGCGAGGTCAGTACAGGTGCATCAAAGCTGGGACCGAGAGACTGAAAAACAGCTTCTATCTCAAGGCCATCAGACTGTTAAACAGCCACCACTAACATTGAGTGGCTGCTGCCAACACACTGACACTGACACTGACTCAACTCCAGCCACTTTAATAATGGGAATTGATGGGAAATGATGTAAATATATCACTAGCCACTTTAAACAATGCTACCTTATATAATGTTACTTACCCTACATTATTCATCTCATATGCATACGTACATACTGTACTCTATATCATCGACTGCATCCTTATGTAATACATGTATCACTAGCCACTTTAACTATGCCACTTTGTTTACATACTCATCTCATATGTATATACTGTACTCGATACCATCTACTGTATCTTGCCTATGCTGCTCTGTACCATCACTCATTCATATATCCTTATGTACATATTCTTTATCCCCTTACACTGTGTATAAGACAGTAGTTTTGGAATTGTTAGTTAGATTACTTGTTGGTTATTACTGCATTGTCGGAACTAGAAGCACAAGCATTTCGCTACACTCGCATTAATATCTGCTAACCATGTGTATGTGACAAATAAAATTAGATTTGATTTGATTTTGATTTGAATTACAATTTGTATGATATGTTACAAATTGAATGTCTACAATATGTCACAAATTTGCAAAACGAATATGTTCCGAACTCCAATTCGTAACGCTAACGCTAACTTTAGCTAGGTTACTAATGTTAGTTATGCTAGAGGTTAGGGGTTAAGAGTTATGGGTTAGCTAACATGCTATGTAATTGCAAAGTAGCTCAAACGTAGTAAGTAGTTGAAAAGTTGCTAATTAGCTAAAATTCGAACGTTGTCCGTGACGAGATTCAAATGTGCAATCTTTGGGTTGCTATACATTCACATTATACATTCACCCACCCGTCAATTTGACAAAATCTGTACCTCTTCTAGCCATGACCCAAAGGCGAGCTGTATGTACTACACACGACTCACACTCTCAGCCTGGAAGATCAAGCAGCACCTCGCAAGTAAGAAGAAAGGGGGCAGGGTGCCTGTCAATCACAGGGGAAGCACAGCTCATTGGCTGCATGGATGACAGAATGGATCAATGGGATACGCCCCCACTCTATGAATAGCTCATCATTGGTCAGGTAGACAATGACCTGTCAACTCTGTTCATGACTGTGATTGGCAGGGCTACTCATCCCCAAAAAATGACCAATACTGTGATTGGTCAATGCTGCTAGAGAAGATATTTCTGAGTTGTAGGCTTTGCCCAAAACACATATGCTTCCCCAGGTTAAAGAAAACCATAACACTGAGATGCAATGCTGGTACAATATAAATACAATGTGAATACAATGTTAGTAGATTAGGAGAAAGTGTAGGAAATTAGGCTTAAAAGGTCCAACAGGACTTACCTGGGTGAGCTCGGGGATATCATTTTTGTCAATTCCGATGGTCTGTAAAAGAAGATTACATTTCAGCTGAGCCTCCATTTACCATGTTTGTCATACAGGCTGTGGATTGAACTTTTCAACAGTAAAATGTATTGTCAGGTTTGTCTTTTACCTCAGCGATTTTGAAGACCTCAGAGACTCTGGTCATCCGGGTCAAGAATCTCTTGTAGATCTCCAGCCCGTCTTTGCACTGTCCCCTCTTCATCTGGAAAAATTTCTCTATGAGGAAAAAGGGGGAATGAACATGTTTATTGTTACATAGAGACGTTACTATTAGATAAAATTAACAGGACCACATCTATTTCCGTGTCTTGAATCCAATTAAGCCTGTAATATTTATTCAAATATAAGAAGACATGATTATTGTCCCAGGAAGTAGAAGAAAACGGCCAAGCCTTGCCTAATAGATTAATGATCCCGTCGTTGTAGCAGGCATATAACTTGATCAGGTCTTTGAACATCAGGAGGAAGCACGCGTTGATCACCCCATTGGTCAGTTCATTGGGATGGACCTATAGATTAAACAAGGTGAGATTAGATCACACTGAGGATGGGAGATTTGAGTTGAGAGGTAATATGTTTGTAGGTAAACTGCTTGGCAATGGTGGAAAAAGTACCCAATGGTCATACTTGAGTAAAAGTGAAGATACCTTAATAGAAAATGACTCAAGTAAAAGTGAAAGTCACCCAGTAAAAAATACTTGAGTAAAAGTTTCAAAGTATTTGGTTTTAAATATACTTAAGTATCAAAAGTAAATATAATTGCTAAAAAATAAACTACCGTTCAAAAGTTTGGGATCACTTAGAAATGTCCTTGTTTTTGAAAGAAAAGCACATTTTTTGTCCATTAAAATAACATCAAATTAATCCGAAATACAGTGTAGAAATTGTTAATGTTGTAAATGACTATTGTAGATGGAAACGGCAATTTTTTTATGGAATATCTACATAGGCGTACAGAGTCCCATTATCAGCAACCATCACTCCAGTGTTCCAATTGCACTTTGTGATAGCTAATCCAGTTGATCATTTTAAAAGGGTAATTGATCATTAGAAAACCCTTTTGCAATTATGTTAACACAGCTGAAAACTGTTGTGCTAATGCAAGAAGCAATAAAACTAGCCATCTTTAGACTAGCTGAGTATCTGGAGAATCAGCATTTGCGGGTTCAATTACAGGCTCAAAATGGCCAGAAACAAAGACCTTTCTTTTGAAACTCATCAGTCAATTATTGTTCTGAGAAATGAAGACTTTTCCAATCGTGAAATTGCCAACAAACTGAAGATCTCGTACAACGCTGTGTTCTACTCCCTTCACAGAACAGAGCAAACTGGCGCTAACCAGAATAGAAAGAGGAGTGGGAGGCCCCGGTGCACAACTGAGCAAGAGGACAAGTACATTAGAGTGTCTAGTTTGAGAAACAGATGCCTCACAAGTCCTCAACTGTTTCTCAAACTAGACACTCTTCTGAGGAAGGGTAACTCTACTGAACTTATCCTCTGCAGCAGAGGTAACTCTGGGCCATCCTTTCCTGTGGCGGTCCTCATGAGAGCCAGTTACATCATAGCGCTTGATGGTTTTTTCTTTCAAAGTTCTTGTCATTTTCCAGATTGACTGACCTTCACGTCTTAAAGTAATGATGGACTGTTGTTTATCTTTGCTTATTTGAGCTGTTCTTGCCATAACATGGACTTGGTGTTTTACCAAATAGGACTATCTTCTGTATACCCCACTACCTTGTCACAACACAACTGATTGGCTCAAACGCATTAAAGAAGGAAATAAATTCCACAAATGTACTTTTAACAAGGCACACCTGTTAATTGAAATGCATTCCACCTCATGACTTGAGAGAATGCCAAGAGTGTGCAAAGCTGTCATCAAGGCAAAGGGTAGCTCCTTTGAAGAATCTCAAATATAAAATATATAATGAGTTGTTTAATACTTTTTTGGTTTCTACATGACTCCCTATGTGTTATTTCAGAGTTCTGATGTCTTCACTATTATTCTAAAATGTAGAAAATAGTTTTTAAAAAATACAGAAAAACCCTTGAACGAGTCGGTGTGTCCAAACTTTTGACTGGTACTGTGGGTATACTGGCATGCTATATGGCATGCTATATGACAGAGATAATTTCCTAAGGCAGTGTATTTTGTATCTTGGTCCTGGGGACCCAAAGAGGTGCACATTTTTGTTTTTGCCCTGCAGTAGCACTGCACAGCTGATTCAAATGATGAACTTATCACCAAGCTTTGATGAATTGTATCAGGTGTCTAGTGCTAAGGCCAAAACAAAAATGCACTTCCTAATGGATACAAATATCCTTCTCACCATCATCATAATACTCACATCAAACTCCAGCAGGGCATCGATCTGGCTCTGCAGAGTGGGCATTCCTTTCAACAGTTTCTCTACAGGCATCGTCCTCATCACCCCCTCAGCTCTGATACAGATGGACAGGCGGACAGACAGACAGACAGACAGGTGGACAGAGGAGCAATTGGTACTTGTTTGTATGATCTGGCGTAGTCAAATTTCCCATTAGCGGATCAATACAAAAATCTTTCCCGATACAGGATGATGAGTTAAACCCTAATGAAGGTCTATTGACGAATACATGGGTTTACGATCCATTAAAAACATTGTGGCGCAAAACAATAATGCGCTGCCATTTCTTTTTCCAGCGATATGAGATGAGAGGAAACAACTTAATACTCTCTATATTGGGATAAATCACATTTAGACCACTGGGACAGCGAATCTATAGGGAAGTACTGAAGAGAGGTGGGATCCTGTGGCGCTAGCGACACAAAGGGAGTGTGCTGTGGTCCTGTATGGCTCAGTTGGTAGAGCATGGTGTGTGTGTAACGCCGGGATTATGGGTTTGATTCCCAGAAACACCCGTATGGACGCATGACAATCAGTTGCTTTGGATAAATGGCATGTAATATTCAATTCTTGCATGGATCACATACTAAAGACTTATTGTTAGTGGCATTGCATGAAGGCTTCTGCTAAGTGGCATTTACAATTATATTACTACTAGAGATCTGTCAAGGCCTTGCGATGCAACACTAACACAGCAATGGCTTTAGATGGATCCAGCTTCCTAGCTACTTTAGAAAATGACACCTGATATGAGACACTTGGAGCTCTATCTGCACACCTGGCTGTTCTGTCTGTCTGCCGCATGGCTGGCACAGACTGTGCTGTGGGACCTTGTGTCTGCCAGCAAAACGCAACAGTCTGGACAGGAGTCTAAATAATAGCTCACTGTCTGTATTCAGACTGTGTAGTCTATATTCATCTGTCTGTTTCTGTACAGGCACAAGCATGGACAGCCCACTCACTCTGCCCTCACCCACAGTGCAATCACAGAGTTTCTAAACCCAGAGGCACAACATTGCGATACTTCCGGGAAGGCTTGTGAAACAGACCAAACAGACCAGACTAATGTTTGGGGTTTGAGAAGTCAATGAGAAAAGTGAAAAGTTCTTCTTTAATTGAACATTTTCGGGAAAACTAAAGACATAACCTGGATTCGAGCCAACATGTTATTACTCCAACCTCGTGAAAGTGACAAACTGACACGTTTTCATTTTTTTTTTGAAACAACTTTATACCAAAGGAATTGCCTTTGATTTGACGGCCTGCACATGCGCAGTTCGTCACGAGATAACCGTTAGAGCATGCTAGCCAACGTTGCCATGATATCGCCTACAAATGTGATCAGGAATTTCTATTGGAGAAGCAGTTTTAGCCAATCTTCTTACTGTACTGTCTTTGATGCAACCCTGGCTTTAAGACAAATCACTCCCACCTACTGACCCCTGAGACTGACAGACAGGTCAGGTGGCTGTGATTCTTCCAAGTGTTGTCTCTATGAGAAGTAGAATATAAATCTATTTCTCTGTTTTTATACTGAACTAAAATATAAACGCAACATGCAACAATTTCGATTTTACTGAGTTACAGTTCATATAAGGAAATCACTCAATTGAAATAAATTCATTAGGCCCTAATCTATGGAATTTCACATGACTGGGCAGGGGTGCAGCCATGGGTGGGCATGGGAGGGCACTTGGGAGCAAGGCCCACCCACTGGGGAGCCAGGCCCTGCCAATCAGAATGAGTTTTCCCCAACAAAAGGGCTTTATTACAGACAGAACTACTCCTCAGTTTCATCAGCTGTCTGGGTGGCTGCTCTCAGATGATCCCACAGGTGAAGAAGCCGGGTGTGGAGGTCCTTGGTTGGACTGGTTACACGTGGTCTGCGGTTGTGAGGCCGGTTGGACGTACTGCCAAATTCTCTAAAACGACGTTGGAGGCAGCTTATGGTAGAGAAATTAACATTCAGTTCTCTGGCGACAGCTCTGTTGGGCATTCTTGCAGTCAGCATGCCAATTGCACACTCCCTCAAAACTTGAGACATCTGTGGCATTGTGTTGTGTGACAAAACTGCACAATTCAGAGTGGCCTTTTAGTGTCCCCAGCACAAGGTGCACCTGTGTAAGGATCATCCTGTTTAATCTTGATATACCCCACCTGGCATATCACCACAGTAATGTCAACAAATTTGTGAACAAAATGTGCGAGAAATAAGCTTCTTGTGTGTATGTAAAATGTCTGGGATATTTTATTTCACCTCATGAAACATGGGACCAACACTTTACATCTTGCATTTATATTTTTGTTCTGAGGGGGTGGGAGGGTGAGGGGTCAAAACACATCTTGTATATTGCAGCTAGACTGTGTGTTTTGCTCTGTTTGAAGCTTGATCCTGTTTTTTAAAAACCCATAAAGAGAAGAGGTTGAAATGAAATGCAAAAATGTAAGCAGCACCGATGGACAGGATATACAGAGTTATTGAGAGACAGCATACCCCTTCTTCACTCTGCCAAAGTCGAAGGACATCTGCCTGTAGGCGAACGCCTTCTCGTTGAGGTACCGGCTGTAGCGTCTAATAAACGTGGACATGTCGTAGCCTGGGGGAGGGACAACAGGCCAATGTCACCTCAACGTCTCCATAGCAACAACACCTCACAGAGGACCATTGCCATCACCAGAGAAACCAGTTTGCATGGCCATGGGAGCTCATATTCATCACCATGGACACTGTTTTCACAGTGATCACCCTGGGTGACAGCTGGACTGGTAAACGCAGGGAGGGGAGGAGCTGCCGGAGCAAGAGTTAACTCACCATGGGAGCCAGTTTTGTCCAGAAAGTTACTGAGGTTGAAGAGGGTGTTCCTGGAGGCAAGGAACTGGAGGAACCTCTGAGGACGAGAGAGAGAGAGAGAGAGGGAGAGGAAGAGAGAGAGCAAGGGAGGGAGAGAAAGCGAGAGAGAGAGAGGGAGAGAGAAAGAGAGAGGGAGAGGGAGAGAGAGAGAGGGAGAGGGAGAGAGAAAGAGAGACAGAGAGGGAGAGTGAAAGAGAGAGAGAGAGGGAGAGGGAGAGAGAGGGAGAGGGAGAGAGAAAGAGAGAGAGAGAGAGAGAGAGAGAGAGAGAGAGAGAGAGAGAGAGAGAGAGAGAGAGGGAAGAGAGAGGGAGAGAGAGAGAGATAATACACACCAGTCAGAGGAGGAGATAGGATCAATACACTAAAACAACAAACCAGCTCATCAAATCATTTTGTCTGTTATCCTAAAGAACCAGACATTTTGACGGGTATTAAAACACATACACATATTCACACACACACTCACACACAAACACATAACAGCCTTTAAAAGATCATTAATCTTCAAAGGATTGAAGTCGCAAAAGGAAGTGGATTAGATGTGTAATGTCAGAGGAGCTGTTTCACATCATAAACACATAATTGTGTTGAGGGGGAACTGGAATTCATGTGAAAAGTGTGATATGATCATGCTGCAGCTTAATTGATTACAGAAAGCCAACATCAAATAAAACAGTGCCTGAGTGGGAGGGTGAGAATGAGCATGCTTCTGTTCAAATACAGAACGTATCACCCACTAAACAATAATACATGAATGACAAATAGGCTTCTACGGAGGAATTGTGACACATGACAAGAAAAGCATACTCTGCACACACACACACCTATACACATGATACGTGCACGCACACACACATACACACCTGGGTTTTCGTTTACACTGTTAATTCGAAAGTCAAAGCCCAGTTTATTGAGGTGAAATAAACGAGAGACCCTCTCTAGGGCGGCAGGTAGACTAGTGGTTAGAGTATTTGATTAGCAGCCGAAAGGTTCCTAGTTCAAATACCCAAGCTGACTATGTGAAAAATCTGTTGAGGTGCTGTTGATCAAGGCACTTAACCCTCATTTTCTCTGGGGGTGCTGTACTACTGTGTCTGACCCTATAAAGCGACACATTTCACTGCACCTATCTGGTGTAAAACATATATTTTTGTGATACTGTAGTACACTCCTTCTCCTCCTCCCTATTTCAGACAGCGTACAGTCTCATGCCAACAGACATACTCCAGACGTCGAGCTAAACCCCACACATCTGTCTCTACACATAAGGCTCTGGGGAAATTTATGCTGAGGGGCTGCAATGCACTGGCCAGTCAAATACAAACCCACACACACAAACATGCACAAACACAGATGCACGCACATACATACACACACTGTGATGAGATTAATAATGGTGGGGGGGGGGGCATATGATTGAAGAGACCTCTTCAAAAAGCCAGTTACACTGTGTCACCAATGGCAACATAAGTGCACATGTCCTCTTCCCCATTGATTTCTGATCTACAGACTCTCTCTCAGACAGAATGATGGAACTACTGAATATCTAGATGGCTGACTGAACACCTGCTCTTTCCAAGACTGACCAGGTGAATCCAGGTGAAAGCTATGATCCCTTATTGATGTCACCTGTTAAATCCACTTCAACTAGAGATTTTTGAGATCTGCAAATCATTTTCCCCCAGCAGGATAATGCCCAATGCCACAAGGCTAGGAGTATCCAGGAACGGTTCCACGAACATGACAATGGATTCAGCTTACTGCATTGGCCTGCCCCGTCGCCAGATCTCATTCCAATTGAGCATCTGTGGGATGAGACGGAATGAGCTGTTCGGACTAGAGATCGACCACCACTTGATACAACTGTGAAGAAGCAAGTCAACATGAGCCAGCATCCCTGTGGAATGCTTTAGAGACCTTGTAAAGTCTATGCCCCCCCAACGAATTGTGGCTGTTCTGAGGGCAAAAGGGGCTGCAACTCAATATTAGGAAGGTCTTCCTAATGTTTTGTGCACTCTGTGTATTCAGACAAACAGGCTTCTAACCTAACCTAACAAATCCTCCAGAGCAGAGGTAGCCAACCCTTCCCCTGGAAAACTACTGGGTACACCTGATTCAGCTAATCAGGGTCCTGATGAGTAGCTGATTACTAGACGAAAGCAGGGAAAGAGCAAAAGCCTACATACCCAGTAGCTCTCTAGGAGGAGGGTTGGCCAACTAAAAACGAAGAACTAAAAACGAAAAACTCAGCATGTCCAATACAACCAAAGTATATAAACAAGAGCCAATCACATCCCAGCCCTTTTAACTACAGGCCCTCCCATAGGATCAGCAGTGGTGGTGCTGGCTTTCACTCACCTCATTGCCAGCGACCATCATGTGATGCGTAGTGATCAGGGCCTTGAACACCACCACCCAGCTGGCATTGGTGGCCCTCTCAAACAACGTGTCCGCCATCTGTGGGATGTTCACATTGGTCTCCTTGGTGGCCTCAATCAGGTCTAAGGGAGAATAATGTGAGAAAAATAGTGTGAAAAATTAAAAAGAGTGTTCAATGAAATTTCCCCATACATGTAATGTACAATCCCATACATAATCAGGCTTGGTCAATTCGTACCTCGATCAGGTCTGAGCGAACAGCGACAATGATCGGTTACACGCTTACAAACAGGTTACAAACTGTACAAATAGGTTACAAACTCTCCAAGTACTTTACATTGTCAAAATGATAATACATTGTCCTTTTCACAGTGTATTTGCCACCGGCCCTATCGCTTTAATCCAGAGCTTCTGCTTCCTGGAAATAGTTACATTGGTCCTGAACTGACAGACCGACAGACAGAGCATCCTATTGGTCAATAGTGTCCTTTCATCACCCGGGTTACACTGATGCAGGTACAGAGTGAGGAGAAGAGAGACGAGAGTGGGATTTCCCTACAATTGTGAGAGAAAGGCATCACTCAGGGCAGAGCTACAGACAGAGAGCCAGAGAGAGCGGTGGTGCCATCTGAGCAGACAGACAGGACGGGAAATTTCAAGCTGTTCTGCCTCCCCCTCACCAACACAAATCAGCCAACATGTGCTCAGAGAAAATCTATTTACGGTGGTGGGATAGGATGGATTCCTGTCGTGCTTGGTAGTTTTCAGTCAAATTCCTCATATAAATGACACATATACATGCCTAATGCATGAGATATTGCAGATGAGTTTGGAGTCATAGAGAGAAGGAGGCAGGTAGTGATATAGACGAAGATGCTCTGAAGGTCAGAGTTCGGTCACCGACATGTTACAGTACGATGTCTCCTTCAACCTTTTAGCATCATGCTATCATCATTATGGGGTGGCAGGTAGCCTAGCAGTGACAGCGTTGGGCCAGTAAGCGAAAGGTTTGCTGGATCGAATCCCTGAGCTGACAAGGTACAAATCTGTCGTTCTGCCCCTGAACAAGGCAGTTAACCCACTGTTCCCTGGTAGGCCGTCAATGTAAATGAGAATTTGTTCTTAACGGACTTGCCTAGTTGAATAAAGGTTACACAAGGGCTGATTGGTGTGGATGTCCCCTCCAGTGAGGTAGGGTGCCTCTTGTGTGTGTATTGATGAGCCAGCAGCCTGTACACCCCCTCCTCTGTTTCTCTCACCCTCACTATTTCCTTCTCTCTCAAAATACACACACTGAGTCATACATGGACAACACACACACAATGGCCAAGTTAAAACACGGATTCAGATTATCTATACACCAACAAACAGAAACAGAAACCTCTGGGTCAAAGGCTACGCATAATGTCTGGGGCAATTCTGGGGGCTAACCAATGGTGACTTCAACTCGACTCCTCGCAGAGACCC